>NC_133618.1:440642721-440728222 GCF_048593235.1 Sminthopsis crassicaudata | reverse complement strand
CTTTCTCTCTCTCTCTCTGTCTCTCTTTCTCTCTCTCTCTCTTTCTCTCTCTCTCTTTCTCTCTCTCTCTCTCTGTCTCTCTTTCTCTGTCTCTCTTTCTCTGTCTCTCTCTCTCTCTCTCTCTCTCTCTCTCTCTCTCTCTCTCTCTCTCTCTCTCTCTCTCTCTTGTTTTCCCTACTGAACTTCCCCCCTCCCCCGTTTCAGCATCTCTCTTGGCTGTTGTTATTTGTTCTTTTTCAAACAGAGCCATGACAACGGGAAGGTGATGCTATGACTTCAAAATGAATTGGATTTAAGTAGGAGAGGGCTGTGTAAATTTGATCCTTGTAAAAGAGTACGAGGGAGCAAAGAAGAGAGAATTAACTCCAGTGGTGGAGTTGCCTGCCTGCCTGGCCTGCAGACCAAGGGCCCACTGGGTGCCGGCTTCTGCCATAGTCCTCCAAAGCTATCCTTACCATGTGTTGGGTGAAGATGCACCCCATTGCTCCCTGGCCCTCTCGGGAATGGGCATTAAAAAGAGCAAAGTCAGAAATAAAGAGAAGATTAAATCAGGTGGAGAAAATGCCTGCCCGAGATTCATAAAAAGTCAGACCTGAAAGACCCCTCAGGTCTAATTCATCATTTTACAGATGGGGAAACTGAGACTCAGTTGTGGTTTGCCTAAAAATCACACAATCATGTAGGAACAGAATGGAGGACCCAACCTTCCAGCCCAAAGCTCTTTGCAGTGTCCTGAAATAATTGCCCCAGGATGGGTCCCTCCACTAGGACTCTATCTTTAAAGATGTTTCTTGAATGCTACATAGTAAGAGGCTTGGGAAGGCTAACTAAAAATTGATCCACAAGCACCAGATTGCCTAATAGCAGTGGAAGAGTGCCACGCGCTGTAGGAAATTGAACACCTAAGGTGGCAGGGCCAGGAATGTATCCTGCCTCCAATAGTTAATTATGTGACCTTACCCAAGGAACTTCTCTTTGGACAGGGTCAGTTTCTTCCTATATAAATGAAAAACTCGAACTAAGACATCTTCAAGACTAAATCCTTTGAATCTACATGTCTATAAGGTAGGTTTGCTTTTTTGGGGGTGGAGTGGGGGCATTTTTACAATGGAAAGTTTCTGAAATCAGGTAACATAGTTCAAATCCTGCCTCTTATACTAACTACCTGTGGGATCTCCTTTTCTTTTGTCTATAAAAGGAAGGGAATGGACAGGATGGCTTTTCAAGGTCCCTTTCCATTCTATGACCCTAAGAACTGTGGGTGAGTAACTTTATGTCGGTAGGTCCTGAAGGAGGGGGTGGATGGCTAGAGAGAAGTTCCTTGTACTGATCCCCTGCATCAAGAGCCCCAGATCTCCCCCATATAATCTGCTGCTGCCTTGTCTTGTATAAAACACAGCCGTCCTCATTCTCTTCCTCGAGAAACCATAGAGCTCTGAGCTGCAAGGGACTTCTGGCGCGGGGGTCTTAGTCCAAACCTCACCTGCCCTGGATGAGCCGCTCCTGACAGTTCTGAGACTGACTGGAGCTCTCTCCTCTCTGGGTGGCTAAGGGGTGGAGGGGAGAGAATGATAGGGAAGATGCTTCCTCTCTCCCCTCCCTGTGTTCCAAATCACTTGAGCTCTGGCTGGCTTACTCTCTTTCTCTGTCTCTTTTTAAATAGCACCAGGAAGCAGCAGTGCGCCCTTCCCAATGAATGGAGGGTTGGGAGAAATACTGGCTAAGGATAGGACTGCGGAGTGGGGCGTGTGTGTGAAGTCTTGGGCTCCTTCCCACCATGGCCCTACTGATGATTGTGCTCCATGGACCTGGCAGGTGGCAGATTTTCCCTCCTCTGGGTGTGTGGGTGGGTGGGTGGAGGGTGTGTATGATCTCAGGAAGCAGCCGGAAGAAAAATCACCAGCAACCATAAATGGATTTTCCTGTTGCTTCCTCTGCAGCAAATAGGGCTGAGCCTGCCTGGTGGGAAACAGCGTCTAGGGGACCCCGCCTCCCCCCACCCAAGGAAGCCTGGGAAGAGAGGCACTGTTGGGGGAGTATATTAAGGGAGAGAGAGCATAACATTGAGTCTTCAAGGTAACTTTCAGGCGGCTCATCCAGCAGGCAATGACATAATGAGACTTATTTTCCACCCTTCCAAGGTTGGTGGTTTCATGGGTGTGAGTGCTCCATTTACCCACGCAGGTCCCAGCCCCTCAATGCCTTGGGAGATGGTTTCTTGTGGCCTGATGGCCAGCCCTCTTGAGACAGGTCCTCATACAGGATCCCATTCCCACGCCTGTTCAGACAACCAGTGTCCAGTTTAGGAGGGTGAGCCTATCAGAGCTTGGGCTCCCCTGGAAAGGCCTTTGAGGATCCAGGGTCATTTTCATTCCAGAGAATTGTAACAATAAAAACAATAAAAATACCAACAACAGTTCAAATTTGCATATTATGCTTACAAAGCACTTTAGGTCAATAATCTCACTATCATAGTTCACTCTGTGCAAAACATTCCATCTTCCCACCTTTGGCCCTTGCCCAAGCTGGCTCCCATGCCTGGAATGCCCTTTTTCACCTCTACCTCTTAGAACCTTTGCTTTTTCAAGGCACAGCTCAAGTGCCACTTCTTGTATGAAGCCCTTCTGATTCCCCTAGCTGTTAGTACTTACCCCAGTAATTAGTTTCTATACCTTTTGGAAATATTTCTTATGTACTTTTCTCTGGTAGAATATAAGTTCTTTGAAGGTAAAAATGACTTAATTTTGCTTCTGTGTCCTCAGGGTCAAGTATCTCACAGGGGTTTAATAAATATTGAACAAATGAATGAATTCCTACAATTGGGAGGGCATAAATTATTGTCTTCCATTTTATAGATGAGGATACTGAAATTGAGGGGAGAAGTGATTCACCTTGGGTCACACAAATATTTAGTGGCAAGGTCTCTGCTGGAATCCTTTCTTTAATCCAACCCTTTACCCCCATTCTCGTGCTATTTTCAATACATGACAGGCTTTCCTGTTTTATATTTTAAGGCAGAATATGTAGGTCCATGTGATTACATCATCAAATAGTTTGTATTTTATCCATAAGCCCTGGCGATGTTCAGCTTAGATTCAAGAGGGGCTAAGAAACTACTCAGAGCTTCTTGGTCTGTTTAAAAAGAAACCCTCTTCCTAGTTGCATCAGAAGACTGTTCCTGGAAGGGATTATTCACAAAGCATCTCTGACCAACTTGCTGTCAAGCAACCTGGTTGCCCTTCCTAGCAGTCCAGACCTATTATATTCTACTTCTTGGGGAGCTGTCCAGCTACATAAGTCAAAGCCACAGGGAGTCTTCAGCTACACTAACAGAGGGAGGGAGAAGGCAGAGAGGTGATGGTCCCGTTGTGCTCTGCCCTGGTTAGAACACAACCAGAGGACTTTCTAGTCTGCGCTAGAGAATACATTTTAGGAGGGCTATTGACAAGACAGAGCTGGTCCAGAAGAGACTACCCAGGGTGATGAGCAAGTCCAGAGATCATGACATATGAGGACCAGTGGAAGGACCTGGGGATGCTTAGCCTGGAGAAGAGAGGACTTAGGGGGAAGGAAACATTATCCCTGTCTTCACGGATCTGAAAAGCTGTCAGGTTAAAAAGGGATTAGATTTGTTTGCATGGCCCCAGAGGATGGAACTAGAAGCAATAGGGGGAAGATAAAAAGAGGCCAGTTTTGGCTCAGTTATAAGGCTTCCTTCCTAACAGCTGTCTGAAAATGGACTTGCTTTCCCTGTGATATAGTGATGTCCCCATCACCGGAGGCATTTAAAGGGAAATGATTTGTCAGGTTTCATTGGAGCTAAAGCTAGAAGACACCAGAAACCAGCTAGTCCAACCCCTTTATATTATAGATAGGGATCCCAAAGGTCAAGAGGGAAAATGTTTTGTCCACCACCACACAGATAGTAAGTAGCAGAGCTGAGATCCAAACCCAGGCCAGTCAGTCAATAAACATTTATTAAGCACCTAGCACATGATATAATAGCACATATTATAAATATTATTAAGTATATAATTATTAAAATATTAATAATATAATGATATGATAATGATAATCATTTTGCTAAATACTTAGAATACAAATACAAAAATCAAAACAAAACAGAAAATCAATAACCCAAACAAACAAAAAACAAAATTCTGGTCCCTACCCTTAAGGAATTTATAGTCTAATAATAGGGGAAAACAACACATAAGGAGGACAGGGAAGGCACAGAAAGATAGTCAGTGCAGGGGCATGATGGAAAAATCCAAAGGAGTGAAACCAGGTAAGAAATGAACAGGTGGCTGGCCTGGACACCCCCCTTAAAGGCAGGTTTTGGGAGGAGCTCTTTGCTCCATCTTCCAATCAGAGAGACAGAGGGTACAGAAAGCATTGATGACGTGCCCAGCTCATCTGATTCCAAATCCAGTGGTCTTGTTAAGAGGTTCCCTGCTCCAAGGAGTTTGCACTAAAAATTCCTTAATGGCACCTTAAGCAGTAAATAATTGTAAAACATATTATAGTGTTCTATGAAATCACCCTGGGGATTCACAAAAGATTTTTGTTTTTATTGTTGTTGTTGCTGAAAGGAGTGTGTGGAACAAAACCCACTGGGAACTACTGGATTCATCCAGCAGGCAAGGAAGGCAATTTAGATGACTAAAGTGGAAACAAGATCTTGACTTGGCCCATCCAAGGACTCACCTTCTTAGTAAATTTCTTCTATTCATTCAACAAACATTTACTAAGCATGGGAAGAAGGTGACCCAGTGGATAGAGTGCAAGGTCCAGAATCAGAAGACTCATCTTCTTGAGTTCAAATCTGTACTCAGATACCTCCTCGCTGTGTGACCCTGGGCTGTCACTTAATCCTGTTTACCTCAGTTTCCTTATCTCCAAAATATGCCGGAAAAAGAAATGGCAAACCAATACAGTATTTTTACCAAGAAAACCCCAAATGTAGTCACAAAGAGTCAGTCGAAGACAAGTGAACTGAACTATGTGTAGAATAGTAGATTTAAATTTAACTAGGATATAATTCCCTACCTTCATGGAATTTACATCTAGTAGGGGATACACCTAAGATTAGGTAGGTATAGTAGGCACTAGGTGGCGCATTAGAAAAGCATGAAGGGTGAAGAGTGAAGGGTTGATCATTACTAACCAGGGGACTAGTAGAGTCTTTCATGAGGAGCTGGCATTTCTGCTAGACTTTAGAGAGTGGATAGAAATTCAACCAAGAAATGTGAATAAGAGACAAAATTCCTGGCACAGGGAAGAGGGAGAAAAGGCTCAGAGTCAGTGTTTTGGGGAAAGAAAGTGTTCCTCACATCATAGAAGAACAAGATGGCCAAGTGGGATTTAAAGTGAATGTGCTTCCTAATAATGCCCTATAGCCCCCATTGCTTCACACATCTGCATTAAAGGCTCCAGCCAGGTAAGGCATTGATGATGATGATGATGATGATGATGATGATTCCTTCAGGGCACCCATTTTCCAGCTCCCAGCAATAAGCCCATCCACCCTAGAGGCTAGGATGGTCAAAGGCTGATAAATCTAGAAGAAGCAAAGATCTCAGAAATTATCTGGTTTTGATAACTTGATAACTTGAAACACTTGCCCATAATAGCATGGATAGTGTCAAAAAAGGATTTGAAGTTAGATCCTCTGACTTCAGATGCCCACCCCCCTGGCCAGTGCTCTTGAGGTTTCACCATAGAATCATAACATAAACTTTCACAGTTGAGTTTTTAAGAACCATCTGTTCTAATTTCCTCATTTTACAGAGAGGGAAACTGAGGCCTGGGTGTGTGTGTGGGGTAATAACGGCTCAAATTCTAGGGCTTAAGGTTTACAAAGCACTTTTGATCTCTGTCAGACCCCATGAGATGGGGAAACAGTCTCAAAGAACTTAGTAAATAGTACACAGCTAGTAAATATCCCAGGCAGGATTTGGGATCAGAACTTAGGTCTTCCATGTTCCTTGGTCCAGAGCTCTGACTACTAAATCATGGTACCTCTCTGTTAAGAGATTTGTCCACAGAACTCGGGTCTCCTTCCTCACATGTCAGTGACTCCAAATCACCTGGAGAATTAGTGGCAGAATGGGGACCCAAATCTAGGTTTTGAATTTAGGGACCCTTTTCATCCTCCAGCACCCCCCCTCCTCTCAGGCCTAGGCTGTCCACTGGACCCCATGGATTCTGGATTTTCTTACTCCCCCCCAGCCCACCCAGTACACACACACACTTATCCCCATGATGTTCCAGTGACTCATGCAGCCTCCTCGAAGCTCCCACAGTCACTCAGTACAACGAGGCCCCTGAGATGATGTCACCTTGCATTCTCCTCTCTGACACCCACTTTTCACTTTGTTGCAATGACTTCTCACACACTGATGTTCGGGGCACGTTCCTTTTCTTCCCCAGGTGGTGTAATTGCCCCGAGCCCCAGCTTTAGAGCCATGTGCTGCAGCTGACTGCTGAGTAATGCTGTTAGCGGCTCTCCCCCGGGCGGGTGAACTCGGGGGCACAGCATCTCATTTATCATTTGGATGGCCCCCAGGTGAGCAGCCCAGAGGGAGGGAGGCTGCTGAGAGGGGGGATGGCAGAATGGGGAGATGAAGGAGAAGAGGGAGCCAATCCTGACTCCAACACTTACTAGCAATGTGACCTTGCTCGGAAAAGGGAGGAAAAACTTCCTGATATTGAGAACCCTCCAAAAGCAGATGGTTGCTTCTAGAGGTAGTGAGTTCCCCATCTCTGGAAAACCACAAGCCGAGTCTGGACAGCTCCCTCCTCAGAATGTTGTATCCGGGAAGCCTGATCAGCTAGAGTGAACTCAGTGTCAGCTGACAACCTTTCCTGCTTTGGAATTCTGTGGAATCTTTTCTCCCTATTTAGTCTCAGTTTCTTTATCTGTAAAATGAAGATAATATTTACAATGCAAACTACAGTTATAAAGTGTTTTAAGGTTGACAAAACATTTCACATGTGCTATCTTGGTTAATCCTTACCACAATCTTTGGAGGTACCTACTACTATTATCCCCATCCCAGGAGAAACTGATTCTTAGTCAAATGCCCCAGGATCACACAGCTAGTTTCTGAGGGGAGATTTGAACTCAGGTCTCCCTGACTCTGGATCCAGCCTCTATCCATTGTGTCACTTATCAGATCCCAAGGTTGCTCTGTTAAAATAATAATAATAATAATTTAGGTACCTGCCAGCTAGGGGAGAGGGTGGGGAAAAGGAGGAGAAAATTTGGAACAAAAGGTTTTGCAAGGGTCAATGTTGAAAAAATTACCCATGCATATGCTTTGCAAATAAAAGGCTTTAGTAATTTTTTTAAAAGGGAAAAAAGAGTTTAGGGAGCCTTAAAGTATACCAGAGAAATGTGAATTATTATTAGCTTCATCTTCAGGGCTTGGTTCATTGTCTCACCATAGAGAAATGCTAACTTCCCTTTGTGTCTCTGTGTTCCAATCTATGTAACAATAATATGCTGGCTTCCTGAAAAGCCATTGGCTGGTTTGTAATAGGTTTGGGTGAAATTCATGAAATTATCAGTTAGTCAAACCTCCTATTCACTGTAGGAATTTCCTGTAAAAGCATTCCTGACAGGGAAAAAAGCCAGCCTCTGCTTGAATACTTTTGGTGACTGGGAGCTCATTACCTAAGAAAACATTTCACCGATGAACAGTTCCATTTGCTACAATGAGCCATTTAAAAAAGTATAATGAGCCAAAATCTGCCTCTCTATAGCTTCCCCTTGTTCCCATTTTTGCCTGCTGTTGGCTAAGCAGAACAATTTAATTTTTCTTCCCCCATAACAGTCCTTCAGATATACATAGTATATACTTGTTTTAGAAATTGCTGGGGAACCGAGACTAAAATTTTAAAAAAATTTAAAGAAAAGAAATTTTTGGTCTTCATATTTTCTAGTTTGTAGTATTTTCCATGTATTTTGTAGCATTTATTAAGCATCTACTGTATTTAAAATCTTGCCATAGGATGTGTGTGTGTATGTGTGAAAGTCCAGGAAGAGATAATAGTCTAATGGAGAGGGAAGGGTGGTGATGGGGTGGGTGAAATATATACAGCATCTTGATTCTACTGCTGTGTGATTTTAATTAAGTCGCTTTCCTTTTCCTCATGTGATGAAGGGGTCAGTTTGGTATAATTGGCTTCTTTTCTAATCCTATATATTTTATCTTCAGCATTTTAAAAATTATTTTGAGGCATGTTGATTTCCACCAGATTTCCCAAATATTAAAGATCCTTGGAAGAGAAGATCTCTTAAGGCCTAGCCAGCTCTGAATTTAAAAAAAATCAGAATCCTAGACGAAATTTGTATTTCATTTGAAGTGAGAAGGCATCATGATACAGTTGAACAGATATGGTCTTTAGAGTACTGAAACCCAGGCTCTAATCCTCAGCATTCTACTTTGGGCAAATTCCCTAAATTCTCTAGGTTTCAGTTTACTCATCTGTGAAATAAGAGTGTGGGAGGAGATAATGTCTAAGGCTTTTTTTTTTTTTTAGCTATCTATGATCCTTATGACTTCACATCCATTAAACTGTCAGTGATGACTAAAAAGGGAATAGTGAATATTGAAGAGGTTGTGGGAAGCCAAGTGCACTCATACATTGTTGGTAGAGCTGAAAATTGTTCCAGTCATTCTGGAAAGTCATGTAGAATCTTTCCAGGAAAGTCATTAAATGATTTGTATCTTTTGACTCATGATTGTACTACTAGACAAGTACCCTGGGGAGGGTAATGACGTGAAGAAAGGTCTTACATAAGTAAACCAAAATATTTATAGCAGCACTCTTTTTGATAGCAAAGAAAAAAAGCTGTAAACAATATGGGGGACATCTACCCAGTTATAGTGCATGAAGGTAGTAGGGTATTATTATACCTTAAGATGTAATTTAATCTGAGTAAATCAGGAGAGAAATAGAGAGAAACTACATGAATGGCTGCAAAGGGAAGAAAAGCAGGACCAACAGAGTAATGCATAATACTACAGTAATGTAAATGATAACAATGCTAAAAATGCACTAAGATTCTGATTAATTGTAAGGGTCAATAAGGAAATTTAGTTGTTTTCGGTTTTGTCTGATTCTTCATGATCTCATTTTGGGATTTTCTTGGCAGAGATACTGGAGTGGTTTGTCATTTCCTTCTCTAGCTCATTTGGGAGAACTGAGGCGGACAGGGTGAAGTGACTTGGCCAGGGTCACACAGCTAGTAAATGTCTGAGACCAGATTTGAACTTGGGAAGATGAGCCTTCCTAATTGCAGGCCTGGCATTCTAGCTGAAGTCGCTGCCCAATAAGGAAGTAGAGGACCTATGTCCTCTCAGCGGAGATGGGGGTGATGGTGGTTGCAGACTATGTGGCCAGAGCCTGGAACTCTGACAAATAGCTTTTCTTGTGTTTTCCAAAGCCAGAGGGAGAAAAAAGTCCAGCCTGGAATTCAGACTTGGCTGTGAAGTAAAGCAGAGAAGCTCAGAAAGAAGCTCTGCTTTGGGACTCGGGCGTCTAGAACCCCTCCGTCCCTCTGCCCCCCTCTCCTAGTCCCCTTGCCCATAGACTCTCCCCATCTTTCCTGCCAGGACTCCTGTCCTTGACGCACTGCACTTAGAGGGACCCCCGAATGGATCTCACCTCCCGGCCTCTGACTCTCCTACTCTGCCTCCTCTTGCCAGGGGGCCCCCAAGTCCCTTTCAGAAGCAGCTGGCCTGTAGCAGGACGGACAGAGACAGCAGGAGCCGTGTCCTGATTTTTACTCTGAACAAGAGCTACAACATACAGAAGAAAAGGCCAACAGACAGAAATACCCAGCCCCATGTCCCAGATATCGCCTGTTTCAAAGAATCGCAGACTGCCGGGGCCAGAGTGCCCTTAGAGACCATTCAGTTCAATCTCTTCATTTTACAGATGAGGTAACTGAGACCAAGAGTGAGGAAGGGATTTGTCTGAGATCATACCCAGTTAGTAAGCACTAAGAGCTGAGACTCAAAGCCAGGTCATAGAGTTAAGGGACCTCAGAGACCAATTAGTCTAAATTCATTTTACAAATGAGACCCAGGGAGGTTAATAACTTTCTCAGTGTTTCACAAGTAATGAACAGCTGCGTGATGTGTTCTCCGATGGAATGTAAACTCCTTGAAAGCTTACTTTATATCCCCTGTGCCTAGAATAGTGCTGGGGATTTAGTGGGCATTTAATAAATGCTGAGTGGTTGATTGATATGAAAAATAAGGAGGTTGGGGAATCCAAGTGATTAAAGAAAAGAAACTTTTGGTCTTCATATTTTCTAGTTTGTAGTATTTTCCATGTATTTTGTAGCATTTATTAAGCATCTACTGTATTTAAAATCTTGCCATAGGATGTGTGTGTGTGTGTGGGGGAAACTCTGGATTAACCACCTGTGTGACCTTGGTACCCTGGATCTTCCTAGGCCCATTTTCTGTAAAATGTGAGGATTGAACTACATGATTTCTGAGGACTTCTCTGGATTGAGTTCTATGATTCTATTATCCTAATTTATTTATTTATTGATACAATTGGGATTGTATCTAAGGCTAAGGTCTAAGGTTGGATTTGAACTCTGATCCTCCTAATTTCAGGAGCAGTGCTCTATCCACTGTGCCCTCTAGTCATCCCTATTATCCTAATTTTGGAGGGAGAATATAGTGGGGGAACTTATTTCTTCATGTAAAAGGTGGTTCCTGAGTTGGGTCTGAAGGAAGCAAGAATCCAAGAGGCAGCAATGAGAACAGAGTGTGTTTCAGGCATAGGGACTGCCTATATATGAAGGCTTGGAAGTGGGAAATGAATTGTGCTACATAAGGGAAAGCAAGTTGGTCAGTCTGGCTGGAAAGTATAAATTTTAACAGAGGAATAATGTGTAAACAGCCTGGAAAGACAGCCTGGAATCAGACTACAAAGGGCTTTAAATGTCAAACAAGAATTTATACTTTATCCTAGACCACAGGAAGCCATTGAAGCTTCTTGAGTAGAAGAGTCAGACCTCCAAGAGGAATATGTTCATAGAACATTACTCCATTTAATTCAGGAAACATAAAATGCTACTTTGCTAGGACCTAAGGATACCAAGACAAAAAACAGAACATTCCCTTTTCTCAAGGAATGCATTTTATAGAATCCTAGATGGTCATTGCCAGAAGAGTCCTTTGAGACCCAAAACTCTTATTTTACTTGTAAGAAATCTGAGGCTGCTCATTACCAACCCCCTACCCAAGGAGAGTTCTTGTTTTTACTAAGGATTCTGCACCGATATATCCAGGCCACACCTGGGCACATGTGAGTTGTAAAAGCCTTTGGTTGGCAGGGGTGGTGAGAAGCTGCTGAGGCTGCCTCCCCAGATTAGGTGATCTCTGGTCTGTGAGAAGCTGTGATATATTAGAAAGAACACTAAATCCAGCATCCAGGCTCTGGAGATCTGGGATCAGCAGTCAGTCAATAAACATATTAAGCACCTGCTATGTGCTTAATTGTCCTAAACAATCAGGAGGTGGTGGGGATATGGGAGGGGTGTAAGTGAAGAGGAGTTTGACCTTGATGAAGATGAGGATGCACACGAGCCTCAATTATCAGAACTTTATTATTCATTTTTGAGCCTCTTTCCTATCCCCTTCCTCTCTCCCCCCACCCTTTCAGCTTCCTCCCTTGTAGCCTCCTGGGAGGGCAGAGGCTATCTTTTGCCTCTTTTTGCATCTTCAGTGTCTGGCACTTAGCAGGCACTTAATAAATGTTAATGAATTGATTGATTGGTCGTACCCAGAATCTGGTCCTAGAAAACAATAATAATGATAATAGTTGGTATTTATGTAATACTTTAAGGTTAACAAGCAGCTTACAAAATTCACTTTATCTTCCCCACAACCCTAGATGGTAAGGTATTATTTTTGTCCCCATTTTATAGATGGGAAAAATGAGACAGACAGAGATAAAGTGATTTGCCTACGGTCATAGAACTAAGTAAGTAGAAGAGATGGTATTTGAACTCAAGTCTCCTTGATTCCAGGTCCACCCCATTTGTAAGAGAAATTATTTCACTTCTCCTGGGCTCAGTTTTTCCATATGTGCAATGGGAATCAAAACAGTACTTATCTCCTGGGAAGGCTACAAGGGCCACATGTGTGATGGGAGAACCAGGGAAGCTGGCATGTGAGAAAGCACACTGAAGCTGGAATTCAATCCTGATTCTACTATGAGTGTCCTATTGGGTAAATTTCTGTTGACTGTCTGGGGCTTACTTAGTTCCTCTTGTATAAAATGGCATGTTTCCTTTTGACTGGACTTTCCAGGTCATTTAAATCTTCCACCATTTTTGTCCATTTTGGGGAACCTCACAGCCTCCAGAAGCATGGGGATGTCTCTGATGAAGGAACTCATGCTAAGGAATCTGACTTTTCTTCCAAAAGTTGTCATTGTTTGTCTTTCCTTCTTGAGGAGGGCCATGACATCAGAGAGGGAGTACCATGATATGCAAGTGAATTGGATTTAAATGAGAGAGGGCTGCACAAGGTCACCTGCCTCACTTTCTCCTCCAGAGCCATGTGAGTCGCTGGTCAGATATAGGTAGGACGACTGGAGATGGCCCTGGATGCAATGAAGGCCCTAGGACTTTTAAAGCTAAGGTCTTCAACAGGTCTCAGTTTGACTGAAGCTGCCCCATTCGGTGATTAAGGGTAGGTAGCAATTGAGGCAAAGAATCTTCTCTTTCATCGAGCCCCCCCAAAAAAAAAAAAATCTAAAAAAAATAAATAAATTGATGAATCTGAGAGGAGAAGACCTTCAGAAATGGCCCAAGCAGAAATGACAGCTATTTACCTTCAATCTGAGTCAATCAGGATCCAAACAATGGCCAAAGGGTGTTTAGTTTAGGACCTATAGGTAGCTCATGAGAATCAGATTGGTTTTGGTTTTAAGACCTGGTCTTTAAGAAAGAAATCTAGCCAGTAACCCCCAGCCTGGGTTAAAGGAGTCAAAGAAAGGAAGGAGAAAAGGAGGAGGAGGGATTATCCAAGAATCAGAAATTGGCAGGAAGTGACCCTCCTGCCACAGGCAGGATCTTGGGCTGGGGAGGTCGGTGGGATAGCAAGAATTAGCCAAGCATGGTGGATCCTGGATTAGGAGCCCTTTGGTTGTAATGATGGCTCAGCTGCTGTGTGATCTTGGGCAGGTCAGATCTCTCTGGGTCTGCATAAAATGATACCCGTCCCCCCTACGCCAACTAAATTCAATAAGCTCCCATTAAGCACTGGGTTAGGCACTGGAAGAGATAAAAATTCAGATACAGCACAGCCTCGTGGGGCTTAAAATCAAGTGATAGATAATTGTGCTATAGAATATTCTACAGTACATTAGAGACTGGGGAATCACAGGATGATCTAATTCAATCTTCTTCAGCAAAGAGAGAAGCAGGCACAGAGAAGGGAAAATAACCTGGTGTCTGCATGCAGACAGAAGAATCAGCATTCCGAGCCAGGTCTCCGACTGCATTGCCAATACTCCCATACAATAAACAGTAATAATAGCTAGCATTTATAGAGAGCTTTATGACTATTACCTCATTATGGATGAAGCAACCCTGGGAGGTAGGGGCTATTAGTATCCTCATTTTACAGATGAGGAAATTGAGGCAGGAGGCAGGAGTCACTTGCTTGGGGTTACACAACTAGTGAAAGTGACTGAGGTTGGATTTGAACTCAGGTTCTCCTGATGGCACTGGCCTTGGGAGGATCTGAATTCATATCTGGATTTAGGCTCTTGATACCTACTAGCTGTGTGACTCTAGGCAAGTCACTAAATCCTAACTGCTTCTTAAAAAAAGAAAGAAAGAAAGAAAGAAAGAAAGAAAGAAAGAAAGAAAGAAAGAAAGAAAGAAAGAAAGAAAGAAAGAAAGAAAGAAAGAAAGAAAGAAAGAAAGAAAGAAAGAAAGAAAGAAAGAAAGAAAGAAAGAAATTGTATTGTACTACTAGCTGCGGATAGTTCATTGATAAGTGTGAAATCTTCAAACATACAGATCTGCCCTCCAAATACAATATCTACCCTTCCATTAGAATCCTGGTTTGCTATTATTTAGGGGCTGACCTGGGTGGAGATGCAATTTTTACATGACCTTTTCCTTTATCAAACCCCTTAAGCCCAGCCCTTCAGAGTAATTAGTTAAGCAATAATAAAGTACCAACTAGGGACCAGGGACTGTGCTGGGTTTATAGGGACAAACATGAAACAGTTCCAAGAACTGAAACCTTTGAAGGGCTTTTATTCTATCAGATAGGGTCTGAGATGTCTCCCCCACAGAAAACTCTTTATCCTGGAAAAAAACTTCAGTCCTACAAGGGACCCCCATGCTCCCTCTTTCCCTTGGATTGGATGGCTCCCATTTAAGGAGGGCCCAAATTATCTCTATTTCCTACAGGCTACAATCTATACCTTCCTGTTCCCCTCTCTCATTTTTCACCTTCCTTTTCATCTCCCTTCATAAGAATGTAAGTTCTTTGAGGGCAGGGGCTTTCTTTTTTCTTATAATTGTGTTTCTTAGTTTTTAACTTAGCTGTTGAAATATAATAAGCACTTAATAAATGCTGTTGTAGACCTCTGGACTCCTCAGCACCAGATAGGCTGAGATCTGCTAATTCAGAGCTTCACCAATTCTGATTTCATTTCCTCCTCAGCTAAAGGACTGAATCCCTGATTAGATTTTCCTTCTGGCTTCTCTCTCCCTTCCTCTGTCAAGTTCAGCTTGGATTAGGAAAACTTTGTTAACCTTTAGAATACAAACAGCTGTCAGAAACACATCTAATAGACAATGGCAGTGATGTTAATTCACATTTATAATAAAGTTGTGCACAATGCTTTCTTCACAGTTAAGTAAATAAGACAATTGCTATCATTCCCATTTTAAAGATGAGGAGACTGAAGTGGATCAGGGAAAGAATATACTGCCAATTCCAATAGAGTTGTGATGAAAAGTGCCATCCATATCCAGACAAAGAACTGTGGAATCTGAATATGGATTGAAGCATAGTATTTTCACCTTTTTATTCTTATTGGCGTTGGCTTTTTTTCCCCCTTTCTTGTGTTTTTCCCTTTTGATCTGGTTTTTCTTGTGCAGCATGACAAATATGGAAATATATTTAGAAGAATTTCACATGTTTAACCTATATCGGATCACTTACTGTCCTGGAGAAGGGAGAGGGAGGAGAGAGAGGAAAAAAAAATTGAAAAACAAGGTTTTGCAAAGGTGAATGTTGAAAACTATCTTTGCATGTATTTGGAAAATTAAAATACTATTTTTTAAAAAGAGAATATACTGCTAGTATGTCCCTGAGATTTGAATCCAGGTCTCTCTCTTTTTGCTTTTTAAGTATCACAAGATAATAGATTGAGAGCAACTAGGTGGCTGAGTGGAAAAAGTATTGGATCTGAGTCAGGGAGACCCGAGTTCAAATTTAGCAAGTACTTAATTTTCATCTGCCTCAGTTTCCTCACCTATAAAGTGGGAATAATAATAGTACTTGCTTCTGTGGGTTGTTGTGAGATCAAAATGAGAATTTTAAAAACTTTGCAAGCTAAAGAGCTATATAAATGCTTATTAACCAGAGCTAGAAGACTGTCTGGTCCAATGAGGCTACTGAGACCCAGGGTGGTTAAGAGGCTTATTCAAAATCACATAGGTATGAAGTGGCAAAGCTGGATTTGTGCCTGGTCCTTTCACTGAAAATCTGGAGTTTTCTTCATGACATTTAGTGCCTAATTATTTCATACTTATCCTGTACATGGCTTGCTTTGTATAGATGTGTTTACATGCAGTCTCTCCTATTAGACTGTAAAGTCTTTGAGATCAAGGACTGTCTTTTGCCTCTTTTTGTGTCCCTTAGCACTTAGCATAGTGTCTGGCACAGTAAATACTTAAAGACCGTTTATTGAATTGAATTGCTGTAATGTTTGGGAAGAAAGCTTTAATTAACTCTGGCCAGAAAGCTGGGAGAACTCTGGTCAAGATGGACCACAGAATCTTGAAGTTGGAAAGGACTTCAGAAGTCCAACTGAGAAGTTGGCTCTACAACAGTTGTCAAGTAGTCATTTAGCCTTGGCTTGAATAGCTTTTTTGGGAGGGAGTCTGTTTACCCAGTGAAATGGTCAGTTTCATCCACTTTTGGACAGTTCCAATTAGAAAGCTCTCCCTTCCATCAAGCCTAGGTGTGATTTGCTTTTCAAATCCTACCCATTGTTCATAATAGAGTCGGTGCTCCCTGCACAATGTGCCTTTCTGAATATTGCTTGAGATTACTATTAGTTTCATATTGTTGACTTGTATTGGGATTTTTAGACTGCCCAAATGCCCCATTTTTAAGCCAAATTGCTGTCTAGCCACGTTTCTCCCATGTTATATTTGTGAAGTTGATTTTTTGAACCCAAATGTAAAACTTTCCATTTATCTGCATTTGAATGTAATCTTGGTAGAGCTGGCTCAACATTCTAGCCTGTTAGGATTTTTGTGCACCTTCACTCTGCATTCTAATTGGACAGTTCTCCTTCCCAGCTTTGAGTCATCTGCAAATTGGATAAACATCCCTCTAGGCCTTCATCCAAGTCTTTGAAGAAAGTGTTTCATGAAGCTGTCTCCCAGGGAGCTCTCTCCCAAGCGGGGTAGGCAGTAGGGAAGGGTGGATTGAAATTTGAATTATCAGTGGTCTGTTACTTTTGTACTCATCACTTGAACTCTCCACAGATGCAGTAAGATAGAGAAGAAAACTTTATATTGGAAGTCTAGAGACCCAGATTCTAATCCTGGTTCTATTATTTACTCACTGTATAAACATAATAAAAGCTCTTCACCTCTTTGGGTCTCAATTTCCACCCTTATAAAGTGAAGAGGCTGGACCAATTGGCATTCTATGAATGCTTTCTTCCTTCTCCTCCTAGGTAAATCTAGCCCATCAAGGCCCACCACCTCTTCCAGGAAGCCCTTCCTAACTATTCTGGCCAACTTCTTCCCTTCATTGGCTTTGTGCTCCTTAAATAACAGATAAAGTTCCTGATATTCATTGTTCTCTATTTCTTAGAACACAGATTTGAATCTCAGTTCTGCCATTTGTTACTACTAATGATCATACAGTGGAATTTAAGGTTTGAGAAAGACTAAACGTTTTCCCCAGAAGAGAACAGTGAAATATTATGGAACAATTTTGCAGCTAGAGAAACTGAGGTTAAATGATATTCAAGGTCACTTAGCTGACTGGTGTCAGAGCTGTGAATCCCATCCTGTCCCATCTTAACTCTGAGTTCTCCCACTAAATCTTGCCATCTCCTTATCTCCCTACTTAAGATGTAATCTTGGATGAATCACTTTCTCTGAACCTCTGTTTCCTCATTTGTAATCTGAGGATCATCATTCCTGTCCTGTCTCTCCCTCCCTGCCAGGGCTGAGTAAAGACTGGTTGAGAATGAATGAGACAGGTCTCTGTAACTATGTCATGCTTTAAAAATGACAAATGTTATGAGACAGCATGTTATTGTAGAGAGAGAGAGAACTGGCCCCCGAGCAGGAAGGCCCAGGTTCAAGGTCTAACTCTGGTACAGCCTGGCTGTGTGACCCTGGGAAGTCACTCTACTCCTCAGAGTTCTAGAGAGCTCTCTAAGACTAGAAGTTGGAGAGAAGGTCTTAGATTTCATGGATAGAAGTAGCTGCCTTACTCTACCTCAGTGAAATCACAGGTCCAATCCCTGTCTTAATCTTAACCCCACACCATCTGGATGGCCCTGGTTCTTCATGCATTGGTCTATGCCCCATCTAAAATTCTCAGTGTTGAGAGAACCACTCAGAAAGTACCAGATGGTAGAGGGCAAAGTCCAAGAGAGGATGGAGTAGGAGGATAAGAGTGCAGGCATCAGGAAAGCTTTCCAGACCCAGGCTTTGAAGAATGGGTATG
The DNA here is from genome assembly GCF_048593235.1 of Sminthopsis crassicaudata. Taxonomy (NCBI): domain Eukaryota; kingdom Metazoa; phylum Chordata; class Mammalia; order Dasyuromorphia; family Dasyuridae; genus Sminthopsis; species Sminthopsis crassicaudata. The sequence continues at coordinate 440,710,241 of NC_133618.1, read as the reverse complement.
ATTTTAACAAACGAATTGGGGGATGGAGAATGGGGGTGCTATTCTAGGAGCAAGGATAACCACAAATAAGATGTGGAGTAGAATATTAAGAACTGGGGTGGCAAAGAGCCTGTTGACTGGAGAAGAGGTTTTCTGTTGAGTGTTCTGGGAAACATATAACGAGACGTGGTATATTGAAGGTAGGGGAAGAACCCCTTCTCCCCAATACAGCTTCTTTCTTTTGTCTTATAGTTCTGGGCAGTTATCCAGAGCCAGGGCTGGGAGACACTGGGAGCCAGCCTATTCCACCCACTGCCTCCTTCCCTCCCCTGGCTGGCTCTGGCACTGACCCGATTTCTCTCCAGCAGTAGCAGCAGCAGCTCCCATGGGGCCATCGATTCTATAAATCACAATACATTTCCATGGAACAAAGGCTGCCTGCAGGTATCCACACATTCCTGGCCATTAATCAACCTTCCACATTAATGAGCTGTTGGCTGGGTAGGAGCAGCAGGGAATGAATGAAAGTGGGTAAAGTCTGGGTTCTGAAGGCTTCCATCTCCTGCCCCACCAGTTTTTTGTCCCCACACATCTGCATCCCAAGCTATTGAACAGTCCAGCTCCTAGTGGGACAGTCTTGGAATGCCTTCACTATTCCCTCTAAATCCTTCCTATCCATTAAGTCTCAGTCAATACTCCACCTTTCCCAGGAAGCCCATTCATCTCTCAATTTTCCTACTTCCTCTCATCCTTCTATAACAACAATAATGACAATAACGATGATGATGGTGGTGATATCCTATAGCCTTTATATAACACTCTGAGGTTTATAAAGTATACTCCTCACAATGCCCCTGAAGCAGGAGTTCTTAGCCTTTTTGTGTATCACAGACCCCTTGATAGTCTAGTGAAATCTATAGACCCCATCTCAGAATGATGCCTTTAAATGCACAAAATAAAATACATGGGATTGGCAAGGAAACTAATTATATTGAACTATGGCTATCAGAATATTATACAAATATATGGATCTCACATAAAGAATTTCTGTGGTAGAGAGCAAGTATTATTGACCCCACAAAACCCAGGCTCAGAAACACGAGGTGGTTTGTCCAAAGTCACATAATTGGGTGTGGAAGTTGATTCCTGAACCTGGATTTTCTGACACTAAAAACAAGGCTCTTTTCAATGTCACGCTGCCCCAAACCTGCTGTCCTCTGTTCTAATGTGGTTACATTAGCCTCAATGCTAAAAGAGAACAATTAGAGTGGGAGGGAGGGAAATTGAAGGGAAGCAGACACATTACTGGCCTCGGGGAGTTATGAATGAATGAAAAACAACTAATAAATGCTTACTGTGATGGCCAGTGTAGGTAGCTAGATGTTTTACTGAATAGAATCAGGAAAACCTGAGTTCAAATTCATCCTCAAACACTGAATAGCTATGTGACCCAGTTTGAATCTAGGGAAGAAGGGAATGGCAGATAAATATCTTTGCCAAGAAAACCCCATGGACAGTATAGTCCATGGAGCCACAAAGCATTGGATGAGACTAAATGAGTAAACAACAACAGTTTTACTGTGCTAAGTGTTGGGGCTCCAAAGAGAAACAATGAAATAATCCCTGCTTTTGTGAAGCTTACACTCCCGGGACAACACAGGCTATGTCCTGAGCAGGAACAATTCATGCTCTTCTGTGACTAATTTTCAAAGTCAAATAAAGCTGATCAAAATTATCCATGACAACCCATTAGATAATAGATTACATAATAGATAGTAATCTAATGGCAACCCATTAGAATGTAAGCTCTCTGAGGGCAGGGACTAATTTACTTTTGAATTTGTATCCTCAGTGCCTAACCTAGCACCTGGCACACAGTAGTTGATTAATAAATGCTTGTTGAATAACTACTTGAAATTCCTTCTTCTCTTACTCCCAACCCTGTCCCTAATTCCATATTTAAAAACAAGCCTTCATCATCCATCCATTCTCTCCCTCCTTCTTCCAGTCTCTGACAAAAAGTTGGACCTTCTCCTTGGCCAGATGAACCTCCTCTCTCCTCCTATCTCCTCTAGGAGATTCCTTCTCAATCATCCCCTCTCCTCTCACTCTCTCCTTATTCAGGGGCTCCTTTTCTGCACAAACATGCCCAGGTCTTTACCTGCTTGAAAAAACTTTCATTTGGCTATATCATTCCTGCTTTCTACATTTACCTCCAATTCCTCAGTTCCTATCCATTTCTCAAATCTGACTCCATGAATTCTCTCCTTTCTCATCTCTGCCTCCTGGCTTCCCTGGCTGGCTTCTTTCAAGTTTCAGCTAAAACTCACATTTCTATAGGAAACCTATCCCAATTTCCCCTAATTCTGTATTCGTTTTTTAGTCCAATTTGAACATTTGACATTTGAACTCAAGTCTTCTTGATTCCAAGCCAGCTTTCTCTCCTTTGCACTACCTAGATGCCCTTTGCTTCTGATAATTTGCATATGTGGGTCATTTTCCATTTATCCTGTATATGTCACGTTTACATGTTGTATCTTCCATGAGCTCTGTGTCCAACAGGGACTATCCTTTGCCTTCTTTGGAATCCCCATCACTTAGCATAGTGCCTGGAACATAGTCAGCACTTGATAAATATTAGCTGACTGACTAACTTTGGTATCCGGCTTTCAACCCCACCATTCAATTTGAGATTGCACTTCCTAAGGTAATCAACAATTTCAATCTCCTACCTTTTCTGAACTCTCATCCTGCTTGAACTCCACAGCATGTGATATTCACTCCATCCTTCCTTCTGGACCCTCTCTTCACTCGCATGTCTTCCATGAAACTGGTCTCTGTTCTACTTGTTTCTGACTTTCCTGGGTCCTACCCTGACTAAATGGAGCCATCACCTAAGGTTCTGCACTGAGATATCTTTTCTTTTTTTATCATATTCTCTCCCTTGGGTGTATTATCTGCTCCCATGGGTTCAATGATCTCTGTGTAGATGATTCCCATTCTATGTAGAGATACCCAACTCTGATCTCTCTCCTGAGCTCCAGTCCCATATGATTAAATGCCTGATGGATATATCTACCTGGAAGTCCCATCGGCATCTCTTCTTTTCTTTTTTCTTTCTTTTTAAATAATAAAGCTTTTTATTTTCAAAATACATGCAAGGATCATTTGACAACATTGATCTCTGCATAGCCTTGTGTTTCAGATTTTCTCCTCCTTCCCCCTACCCACCTCTAGATGTCAAGCAATTCAATAATGTTAAGCATGTTAAAATATATGTAAAATCCAATTTTTATAAACATATTTATACAATTTTCTTGCTGCACAAGAGAAATCAGATAAAAAAGTAAATGAGTAAGAAAACAAGATGCAAGAGAACAACATCAAGAAGAGTGAGAATATTGTGTTGTGATCCACACTTGGTTCCCACAGTCCTCTCTCTGGGTGTAGATGGTTCTCTTCATCATAAGATCATTGGAACTGGAATCAATCATCTCATTGTTGGAAAGAGTCACATTTATCAGAATTGACCGTCATATAATCTTGCTGATGTCATGTACAATAATATCCTGATTCTGCTCACTTAGCATCAGTTCATGTAAATCTCTCTGAAATCATCCTCCTGATAGTTTCTTATAGAACAGTAATATTCCATAGCATTCATATCCCATAACTTATTCACCCATTCTCCAACTGATGGGCATCCACTCAGTTTTCATTTTCTTGCCACTACAAAAAGGGCTGCATTTTTGCACATGTCCCATCAGCATCTCAATACATCTAAAATGTAACTTGTTATCTTCCCTCTCTTAATTCTCTACTCCTCCAAACTTTTTAACTTTAAGTTCTCAAAGTCTTCAAGCTTTCAGAACAAAAAAGACATAGTCCCAATGTCCATTGCTCAAGAGTATAGACCATACAGATTTCAGAAAAACCTTACATGAACATGCAAAATGAAATGACCAGAACCAGAAGAACATTGTACAAAGTAACAGAAATATCATGAAATTATTAACTATGAATAATTTAGCTCTTCTCAGCAATAAAATGATCTAAGACAATTCCAAAGGACTCATGATGGAAATTGCTATCATATGCAGAGAAAAGTCTGAATGCAGATCAAAACATACTATTTTCACCTTATTTTGGGGGGTGGTGCATTTTTTTCATTTTGGTCTGTTTCTTCTTATACAACATGACTAATATGGAAATATGTGTTAGATGATTGCACGTATATAACTTATATCTGCTTACCATTTGGAGGTGGGGAAAGGGAAAGAAGGCATAGGAGAGAAAATTTGGAACTCAAGCTTTTTAAAAAATGAATGTTAAAAATTGTCTTTGCATGTAATTGGGAAAAATACTATTAAAAATGAGAACAGACCATATCTGTAGCATATTTTTAGAAGAATCTCCTCCAAAGGAAAATGGAATAGTAAGGAAAGTAGAGGCCACGAATCATAAAGATCTATCAAGGGATCTAGGGATATTTATTCTGGTGGAAAGAAAACTGAGAAAGTTCATGACCATTGTATTAGTCCCCTTTACCATGTCCTTGACAAGTGGTTATCCAGCCAACAAGGGGTCTTCAAGGATGGAGAGCTCATTATCCCATAAGGCAGGTCATTCCATTGTTGGATTTTTCTAGCTGCTAAAAATGTTTTCCTTGCAATTTCCCTGTATTATTTCTAGTTTTGACCTCTGAAGCTAAATAAAGCAGGCCCATTTTCCTTGATAGCTCTTCAGATATTTAAGGATGATGGTCATGTCCTTCCTCAATTGTTTCTTTACTTCAATAAACATTCATAGTTCCTTTACCACATGCTTCTACATACCTTTTCAGTCCCCCTCACCATTTCAATACTCTTTTGGACAAAATTCTTCTGAAAACATGCTATCCAAAATTCCATATATAGTCTACTCGTGGGTGGTGAACAATGGGACTATATATCTTTTCTCTGAATGATTTCTATTAATGTGACATTAGTTTACATTTGCTTTTTTTGTCTGTTTTTTTTTGGACTCATGTTCCTTCTTTCCCATTTTATAGAGGTGGAGACTGAGGCCTAAGGGAAGGGAAAGGACTTCTTCAAAGTCACACAGCAAATCAGTGGCAGATACAGGGCTCGTTCCCAGGTCCCCTGAATCTAATCTTTCTAATACATTTATTTGACTCTAACTCTGCAATGGAGAAAACTGGGAAAGTCCCTGAGAAGACCCTCAATGTAGGGCTGAGGCTGTACCCATTGATGAAGAGGTGATGGCCAAGGGCTGATACAGGTTGCAGGAGGGTGACAGATGAGTATAGAAGAATTAAGCAGAAGAACAATCTTATTCCCAGATGGTGCTTGGCTGGAGAGTGAGCCAGCTGCTCCGGCTGCCAGATTCCATCTCCCCTACCAGGCCCTGGGGAAATATAACCCTCTGGTCCCAGATGACCCCATACACCTGCCTCCCTCCTCCTCCTTCCCAAGTCCCTATCACTTCAATTTCCTTTGAAGAAATGAGAAGAGAAGGCAGTCACATTCCCATGGCAGTCCAAGGTCTAGGTTCTGCCCCAAGGGGACCTTCAGAACAAGTGGACCTGGGGGGCCCGGGGGAAAGGTCACTCCAGCCATGAGATGAAGGACACCCTGTCAGATTTTCTTGTCCATTAGCTGCTGACGTAGGCCTTTTGGACAGAATCAATATGATAAAGCTTCAATCACATGTATGCCATGTTTTACATATATCTCTATCTGTGGAGATATGGGAGATAAAGTCAGGGGTAAGGACTGTGAATTCAGGCTCTAAAGATGCTATGTGACTATGTATGGTTATTTCCTTTCTCTTTAAAATAAAGGGATTGAATATGCAAACAATTATGTACAAAGAAGATGTGTGTGTATGTGTATGAGTATGTATGGAGAAAGAGAGAGAAACAGAGAGACAGAGAAGAGAGAGACAGAGACAGAGAGAGACACAGACAGAGACAGAGACTCAGACAGACAGAGAGAGAGGAGACAGAGACAGAGAGAAGAGACAAAGACAGAATGGGAGGAAGAAAAGGAAAGAGAGAGACAGACAGAGACAGAGACTCAGACACAGAAACAGAGAGAGACAGAGAAAGAGACAGAGAGAAGAGACAAAGACAGAATGGGAGGAAGAAAAGGAAAGAGAGAGACAGACAGAGACAGAGACTCAGACACAGAAACAGAGAGAGACAGAGAAAGAGACAGCAAGAAGAGACAAAGACAGAATGGGAGGAAGAAAAGGAAAGAGAGAGACAGAGACAGAGACTCAGACACAGAAACAGAGAGAGACAGAGAAAGAGACAGAGAGAAGAGACAAAGACAGAATGGGAGGAAGAAAAGGAAAGAGAGAGACAGACAGAGAGACAGAGACAGAGAGAAGAGACAGAGACAGAGGGACAGACACAGAGACAGAGGCAGAAGCAGAGAGACAGAGACAGACGATAAGTTGGAGATAATAGGAGAGAGAAGGCTTCTCCTATGAGGTAAGATTTTAGCCGGGACTTGCAGGAAGCCAGGGAAGTAGAGATAAGGAAGAGAGAAATCCAGGCATAGTATGGGGAACAGTCAGGTCAAAGGAAAGAAATGGGGAGATAGAGCACCTTGTATGTGATCCAGCAAGAACAGCTTCACTGGATCACCAACTGTATAACTGGGGGCAGAGACACAAGTTATGGGCAGAAGAGAAAGACAGGAAGGGACCAGATTATAAAGACCTTTGAAAGCCACAAAGGATTTTCTATTTGATCTTGGAGGTGATAGGGAACCAGTGGAATTTGTTAAATGCACAGATGACACGGTTAGATCTTTAATTTAAGAAGATTAATTTGACAACTGAATGGAGGGTGGCCTGGTAGGGGGAGAGATAAGGCTAGGAGACCAACCACCAGGTAATGGCAAAAGTCCAAGCATGAAGTGATGAGCATCTGGACCAGGATCATGGCAGTTTTAGAGGAGAGAAGAGGCACATAACAAGAGATAAAACTTGACAGGACTTGGAAACAGATTGGATTTGGGGGTGAGAGAAGGTGAGGAGTCTAGGATGACGCTAAGGTTGTGAGCTTGGGTAACTGAGATAATGCTGTGTCTTCAATAGTAAGAGGGAAGTTTGGAAAGAGGGAAAATTTGGAAGGAACGAATTGAGTTTTGGACCTGTTGAATTTAAGATGTTCATGGGAGATCCAGTTTGAGATGTCTGCTGGACAGGTGGAGATGTGATTCTGGATGCTAGCTAAGGAGTCTGCATTTTATCCTAGAGCTAGTGGGGAACCAATGAAGACTTTTGAGTAGGAGAATGACATGATCCGATTTGTACTTTAGAAATAGTAACTGCGGCAGGATGCAGAATAGATTGAAGAGGGGAGAGACTGGAAGTAAGGAAATCAATTAGAGGTTGTTTCAATAATCCAGGTGAGTGATTGAGGGCCTGAACTGGATTAATTGCCAGGCGATCAGAGAGAAGAAGATGGAAGTGAAAGATGTTTTGAAGAAGAATCAATAAGACTAGGGAGATAATTGGATTTTCTAACAAGAAAGGACAGGGAGAGAAAATATTAAAGGATGACCACAACACTGTGTACCTGAACAGCTGGAATGATGGTAATGCTTTTAACAGATATAGGGCAGGTAGGAGGAAAGGTGGGTTTGGGGGTACATATGATGAATTCCATTTTGTATATATTGAGTTTGAGATGACAGTGGGACAGCCAGTGGATGATACGGATCTAGCATTCAGAAGAGAGTTTGGAGCTAGATTTATATATCTAGAAGTCTTTTTGGAGAAGATAATTGAACCCATGGGAGCTGATGAGATCATCAAGGATGGATCAAGTTCAGCTGTGCAGAGGGAGTCAATTCTAGTCCCCCAGGATCTTTGCTTTTATTCCAAGTCTGGGGCCACCATTAGGACAAACCTGAAGCACTTTTGCAACTTAACATATCACTATGAATAGAGGGTCTCTGACTTGGAGCTATACTAAAAACAACTTTAAAGCAAATTTGAGCTTTGTCTTTGGAGCTGGTTTAATGACCTAATGGTTCATATTTCTATGACCTTCCCTTATAATGTTAGATGTTCAATAGTACGGTTTTGTATTTGTAGCCCCGCTTAAGAGATGGCCAAACTGAAACTCAGAGATTGGAAGGGGGACTTGCTCAATTTAAAACAAAAAGGAAGGATGGGACTTAAAGCCATGTCTTGAGGCTCCTTCTACTACATAAAGCTGTTTCAGACCGCAGAAGGAAAAAAAAGTAGTGGAAAAACAGGTACTGTTCTGATGAAAAATTGGTTCAAACCAGACTCTTGTCAGTGTCCCTTGTCTCTGTACTATTTCAATGAGTCACAGATTTATAATTATAATTGTGATGAAAATAATAACTGTCATTTACATATTGCTTTCAAGTTGGCAATGTTATATATAGACACACATATGCACATATATATGTGTCTGTATATATATATGTATTTATGTGTATATATGTACATATGTATAAATTTTAAGTCTTACTTTGATCCTCATTGACACTTTTAGAGCTATAAGGGGCCATTTTATTTTACAAATGAAGAAACTGAAGCCCAGAGAAGGAAATATTTGCACAAGGTCTCATCTTTAGTCAATGGCAGCCAGTCTCCCATCCTCAGAGACAATGGTAGGGAAGGGAATGAATATTTGTTAAATATCTACCATATGCCAGATCCTGAACTTCATAAATAGTATCTCATCTGATCCTCAGGATAACCCCCAGAGGTAGGTGCTAGTATTAATCCTCATTTTACAATTGGAGAAACTGAGGCAGACAGGTTAAGTGACTTGCCCAGAGACAGCAAGGGCCTGAGGTTGGATTTGAACTCAGGTGCTCCTGGACCACCGTGGTACGATGGAACAAGTCCTAGATCTGGGGTTGGAAGGGTTCAAATCCCCGCTTTGACCCTTAGTGACTGTGATTAATAATAGTACACACACACACACATATATATGCATAAATTTTAAGTCTTACTTTGATCCTAATTGACACTTTTAGAGTTATAAAGGGCCTATTTTATTTTACAACCGAAGAAACTGAAGGAGCAGTTTGAAGGGCCACCGAGCCCCTTTACTTTGCAGATGAGAACCTAAGACAGAGTTTCCAAAAGGTCCCTCCAGCTTCCAAGGTCACTGGGTCCTTGCTGTACGCCTGTCTGGGAAGCAGATCATTCAGTTGCCATTTCCTGCCTCTCTGTTCCCCCATCCGATTGAGGGGCCCGGTGAATCAGCAGGATCCACCCACCAGCCTCCTTTAGGAAGGTCTGGGCAGGCAGAAGTTGAGTCACAGGATTGGTAGGAGAGGGGTTCTTGCTGAACCCCAAGCATGGCCCGGGACCCCTGTAACACACAAGCACAGAGCTCCCAGCTTTCCAGAGTCACAAAGGTCATGGAAATCCTAGTTTCTAACCGAACCCCAAGTCACTGGAGCCTCAGAATCCCGGGGAAGAGTGGGAGGAAAAAGCAAAGCCGGGACATCCGAGATGGGGACAAAGAATGAGCCCCAACTCCTGCTTCTGAGGCCTTGGGCTCTCAGAACCTCAGAATCCCAGGACAATGAGAAACTGAAAAGCCAGGCGTTCAGCCTCCTCAGCTTACAAAGGGGGAACTGCTGGCCCAGCAAGGGGTCCAGGCTGTTCCACAGTCACAGGTGAGCTGGGTCCCCTGACTTCTAGCTCAGGAGCCCAATTTGGGGACAACTTGGCTCAGATACAAAGGGGATTTGGGTCTTCAAATTGCTAAAAAAGAAAATCTGGGTTAAGGAAAATAAATTCTATGGAGGATTTACAGAAAGATTTAGATAAGAATCACAGGATGAGAAGGCATGCAGTGGGGGATGGGGCTCTGGTGGAAGGACTATACAAACTGATGAGCTCATGGACATAAAAATAAAGTCCTACGGCCCAGGATCGGGGACCAGTAGAATGACACAATATTACCCAGCTAACAGGAATTTGTCTCTAACAGCTGATGTTTATGTAATGCTATAGATTCTGCAAAGCACTTTATATTAAATATGAGTTCATTTGAGCTTTAGAACAATTCTGTAAGGTAGGTGTTATTGTCCCCATTTTGCAGATGGGGAAATGGAGGCCCAGAGAAACTGTGCCCAGTCAGGGACTGCGTTTTTGCCTCTTTAATGTAGCCCTAGTGCTTAGCACGGTTTCTGAGACGTCGTAAATTCTTAAGGACTGAATAAGTATTTAACAAAGTGCTAGTGTCAGGGGTGCGTTTGAACCAAGTCTTCCTGATACCAATCTAGCATTGTGTCCACTACCAGAAGGGCACATGAGGCCCCACGAGGGCCCCACACAACAATGGGATTTCCAGGAATTCAGCAAAGCTTTCGAAAATGTTTACCATATGCAAGCACTATGAAAATTAAGGGGAGCAGCTACAAAGTGCAATGGATAGAGCACCAGCCCTGAAATCAGGAGGACCCGAGTTCAAATCTGGTCTCAGACACGAAATACTTTCTAGCTGTGTGACCCTGGGCAAGTCACTTAACCCCAAATGCCTCAATTTAAAAAAAAAAAAAACAACCTAAAATTAGGCCTTGTGTCTTAACTCCTAGGCAGTGTCCTGAAGACTGGAATTCTAATCTGGGTGTTATGCCACAGTTCTCTTTTATTGTCCTGACTCAGTCCTGCCTCAGTTTCCCTGCAAAATCTCCCCTCCTTCTTCATCAGAATATTTGATAGGGATAAAAGATCTTATGTTTCAGAATATCAGAATGTCTCTCCCCATCCCAAGCTATGGGAATGTCAGATACCGACTTATCAAGAGGCCTCTCCCCATCTCCAGTGCCTCCCCCCATTAGGTCATTCCCCTCTCCGGTGGCTCACCCCACCCTGCCAGAGCCCTGTCCTGCTCTCAGCACCCTGACTCTGCCCCTGCCTCAGTCTCCCCCCTTAGTCTGAGCCATGTGTATATAGGTCATTGAGAACTCTGATTGTTTGCTGGACTCTTGGAGACTATGGTCATTCAGCCCTGGGACCAAACCATGGACCCATTTGATCCCAGTAAATCTCTCCATTTAATAAATTATGAAATACTCTCTAATCTCTTGTCTCACTCAGTTTCTCCGGCAATACATGGGCTCAATCAATTGTTTCTCATTGGGCAAATCTCCTTTGTGTCTGTCTGTCTGGGGCCCTAGCTTTCTCCTCCTTACAATAAGGGCCTGGGCTCTAGGGTTGCAGAGCTCCGCCCCCATTCTAATGTTCTGCAGATCTACTGGGATGATTCTCTATCTGTGGGTGGGACCAGGCCGGCCTTCTGGGGAATCTGGCCCTGGGCAGGAGCCACTAATAGGGGACAGACTGAGAGGAACTAAAGCCAAAAACCCCATGGGCCCAATCAGAGAGGGTCCCAGCGACACTGGGAAGGGAGAAGCCCAGTTCTCCCCAATGTGATGGGGAAGAAAGGGGTCAGTGCCTTACTCTTCTTTCTATAGGGAAGTACTGTGTTGTCTCTCCCATTAGAAGGTGAGCTCCTTGAAAGCAGGACCTTTCTTGTTTTTCCTTTGTATCCCCAAGGCTTAACACAGTACTTTGCACATAGCAGGTGGGGGACTCTGCTGAAACACAGGACTCTCCCCTCAAAGATCCCAGTAGAGTTAAATACAGCCTGGCCTTCCCTACATAGAGAAGGATAATTAGCATATTCATGAGGGGACTGAGAAGGCTCACGAATATAGTAATTGCATACCTCTGGATAATCCAGTTCTCTCCTTTCCCCTACCTTTTTCATTTTTAACTTGCCTTCATTCTTTGTGCCTGGAGGGTCTCTGCCCCTTTCTCTCCCTCTCATTTCTACCTCTCCATAACTTCTCCTTCTGTCTTTTTTTTTTAACCTCATCAGCTTGTTTCTAGTCTCCCCCCTCTCCTCTCTCCCTTTCTCCCTCCTCTCCCTCCCTCACCCCTCCCCCTTTCTCCTCCCTCTCCCTCCCCCCCTCTACCCCTCCCCCCCTCTCCCTCTCCCTCTCTCCTCCTCCCCCTCCCTCTCTATCCCACCCCCCTCTACCCTCCCCCTCTCCTCCCTCTCCCTCTCTCCTCCCCCCCTCTAACCGACCCTCCCCTTCTCTCCCGCTCCTTTTTCCTCCTCCCCCTCCCTCTCTCCCCTCCCCCTCTCCCCCCTCCCCCTCTCTTCCTCTCTCTCCCCCCTCCTCTTTTCTCTCCCTCCCCCTCTCTCCCTCTCCCTCCTCCTCCCCCTTTCTCTCCCTCTCGCCCTTCCTCTCCCTCTCCCTTTCCCCCCCCCCTCCCCCTCCCTCCCCCTCCCTCTCTCCCCCTTCCCCCTTTCTCCCTCTCCCCTCTTCCTCCTTCTCCCCCTCCCTCTCTCCCTCTACCTCTCCCTCTCCCTCTCTCTCCCTCTCCCTCTCTCTCTCACTCCCTCTCTCTCTCTCTCTCACTCTCTCTGTCTGTCTCTGTCTGTCTCTGTCTCTCTCTCTGTGTCTCTCTCACTCTCTTTCTCTCTCTCTCTGTCCCTGTCCCTCTCTCCCCCCCCTCTTTCTTCCCCTCCCTCTCTCCCTCTCCTTCTCTCCCTCTCTCTCTCCCCTCTCCTTCTCTCCCTCTCTCCCTCCCTCTCTCTCTCTCTCTGTCTGTCTCTGTCTGTTTCTGTCTGTCTGTCTGTCTGTCTCTCTCTCTCTCTCTCTCTCTCTCTCTGTCTCTCTCTATCTCTCTCTCTCTGGTCTCTCTCTATCTCTCTCTGTCTCTCTCTCTGTCTCTCTCTCTCTCTGTCTCTCTCTGTTCTCTCTCTCTGTCTCTGTCTCTCTCTCTCTCTCCTTTCTCTCTCTCTCTCTCCCTCTCTCTATTTCTCTCTCCTCTCTCTCTCTTCCTCTCTGTCTCTCTGTCTCTCTCTCTCTCTCCTCTCTCTTTCTCTCTCCTCTCTCTCTCTCTTCTTCTCTCTCTCTCTCTCTCTCTCTTTCTTCCTCTCTCTGTCTCTGTCTGTCTCTGTCTCTGTCTCTGTCTCACTCTCTCTCTTCTCTCTGTCTCACTCTCTCTCTCTCTCTCTCTCTGTCTCTCTCTGTCTCTCTCTCTGTCTTCTCTCTCTCTCTGTCTCTCTCTGTCTCTCTCTCTCTGTCTCTCTCTGTCTCTCTCTCTGTCTCTCTCTCTCCTCTCTCTGTCTCTCTCTCTCTCTCTCTCTCTCTCTCTCTCTCTCTTCCTCTCTCTCTCTCTGTACCTTTCCCTCTATCCTCAATCCTTTTCTCTGTCTAGGTCATTCTGTCTCCTACTTTCTAAATCCCTTTCACATCCCTGAGGAGCAGGGAAAGGAAGTGGTTAAAACAAACAAAAAACCAGGAGACAAAATATATGGGTTTAACTGGCTTAGGTATCTCCTGGTCAGAAAAATCCTACCTGTGTAATCAGAATCTTCTACAGCCTGGGCAACTGAGATTAAGTGATTTTTCCAGGGTCACCTGCATTAGGCCAGAGGTGAGATTTGAACCCAAGGCTTCCCTGTATTGACTGCCACACATGTGGGTAGGGAAGCCAGATGAACTGAAACAACAAGACACCTTGAGGAGGAGATAGGAGGAAAGGTTCAGGTACTTGAACTCAAGAGCCTTGGGAATAAGCAGTGACTCTCACCCCACCAGACCTGCTTTTAGCCCAGATCCCATAACCACTGAGGGGACAAATGATTGTGTAAGGACAAATGCTCATCACTGCCGGCATTAATGACCCACAGGCAGATGAACACAAGGAACTGGACAGCAGCGTCTCCCCTCCCCAAGCCACCATCCTGCTTCCGGATCAGTGCTCTCAGACATCATCCAAGGAGTGGCTCCTATGGAGAAGGGGCCAGTTATCCTCATTAGCTTCCAATTGCCACGATTTTAAAAAGCCAGGCTAGCTGAAGATGCTGAGGGGGAGGCTGGAGAAAGCCTGTATTGGATAAGCCAGACTACCACCATCACCCTGAGAACCATTTTCCTTGCACAGTGATGGAGACAACCCAGGGCCCTGAGCCTAAAGAACCTTAGAAACAGCCGTGCTTCCAGCCCAGGACCCTCAGTCATCCTCCTGTGGACCAGAGACAGCTTGAGCTTTGTTCTCCTACTGGTCTCTGATGGCCCTGGAGGAGAGAATGAGGCTGGTGACTCTGGACAGCTCCCTCTCACTCAAGAAAATCAGGACATCACATTCTGATGTCATTGGTCTTCTCTGAGAATAACAACCATAGCCTCCTAAGAACCATGGGACCTTTCCATTTGACTTGCTGCTAGACCCTTCCATATATGTTATCTCTCCCGTTAGAAGGTGAGCTCCTTTTTTGCTTTTTTCTTTGTATCCCCAGGACCTAACACAGTACTTTGCACATAGTAGGTGGTTAACAAATATTTTATCCACTCACTCATTCATTCCTCACTCTCTGTCTGCTTTTGCTGGAATAACTGATCCATGGTCACCTTTAGTCTTCACAATCAGTTAGGGGGTAAAGTAGATAGGCTAGTGCACTAGTTTAAATCTGCCCTCTGTCACTTACTAATTGCGTGACTTTGGGCAAATCATTCAACCCCAATTAGCTCCAAATAAAAAAATCCACAAGGGTAACAGAAAAAAGACCTCAACTATCATTCCCATTTTACAGACAAGAATATCAAGCAGTCATGGTATACTGAGAGGCCACAAGCTAGTGTGGATAAAGAGCTGGTCTTTGTGTTTGGAAGACCCAAACTCGAGGCCCACTTTGGATACCCATGTGACCCTGGGCAAATGAGTTCTCTAAGACCAGTTTTGATTAGAGAGTTTCCTCACTAGACTTTCCTAAATCAATGAAATTATCTGTCTATACCAATGGTTCTCACAATATATATTCCAGGAGGTCCATGCAGTCAAAACTATTTTTAGAATAACACAGCAATGTTTTAATTTCTAATACAGTACAATATCAATAAACAGAACCCACATAAACAAAAGCTCTTTGGGGTCCTCAATAATTTTTAAGTGTTTAAAGGGGTCCTTAGCCAAAACAGGTTAAGTGCTGATCTCCTCTATCTTCTATGGCATGGTCTACCCACTAGGCTACTATTAGCTATTAACATCTAAGCTTGGATGGCACCAAACAGGGCTGTTGATGGCTGGTACAGAGAACATCTTAGTAGATAGATGCACTTAGTGTCTGGTGGATGATGAGGGCAGGGAGGTTGGGTGAATAGAGACTTGAGGAAGGAATGCAGAAGAGCTAAAGGAAGTCCTTGGCTACTAGGAATGAGGAAGAGAGCTGCCTGGATGAGATTCCAGAGGTTTAGTTCCCTTCTTCCATTCTGCTACAGGACTCATTCAGCCTTTCCCATGCATGATTATGAGCACATGCTTCCCCAAGGAGCTCAGATATTCTCACTGTCTTCCCTTTATTCACAGAATGAAGTCTGCAGACTTTTACTTTTCGGAGCCCTCCACAGTCTCATGCTTTACTTTTTCATCCCTTTCTCCATTACTTTTCTTCACAACTCACCATCTCCACAGATAATTGGTGCATTCCCAGTCCCAGCCCTCCTTTACACCATTACCCTTGCCAATAGCCTTTCCTCTCCACTTTGCTCCCATCGCCACTAGTCCAAATCCTGTCCAGCCTTTAACATCAAGCTCAAATCCCATCCAGGAAGCCTTCCCTGATCCACAGGCAGTCAGCACACATTCATAAAATGTGCACCAGACACTGTACTAAGTGCTGGAGATATGAAGAAGCAAAAGCACTCCAAGCTCTCAATGGGCTGAAATTCTAAAGGGGGAGACAACATGTGAACCGCTATGTCCATACAAGTTATACACAGAAGACATGGAAGGAAATCTTGGAGGGAGAGCAAGTCTTACCGCCTGGGGGGCAGGGGAAAGACTAGTGGAGAAAATCACCTTGGCTGACATTTCTATTTGGAATATTATTCTATTATGGATTGAGTCCAAACCCAGTCTTGCGTAGGTAGCTGGAGAAAGGATGGAGGTGTTTAGAGGAAGAGAATGGATTAGGAAGTTCTATATTTCCATTCAAACTGGCTAAATTGCTGTTCCCTGATCATTCCTGCTCTGTAACTTTGCACAGACTATCTTGGACCCCAGAAATATACTTCCTCCTCAGTTTTTGCCTTTTGGAATCTCTTATTCCATTTAAGCCTGAGCTCAAGGGCCACCTCTCACAAAAGGTCTTTCTGATTCCCCCAGTTGTTAGTGCCTCCTGACACTCTGAAAGTGACCTTGTGTTGATTTTGTATTTATCTTGCTTTTACCTATTTCTGTCTAGGTTGTTTTCTTGCCACCCCTTCCCCCCCCCCCCCACCTCTCAGCAGAATAAAGCTTCTTGAGATCAGAGCCTATGCTGGTTTTGTTTTTATATTCCTAGCATCTAAGGTGGTACCTGTTGCACAAGAGGCAACTAATAAATTGAATTTAATGAGAGGGAACAAAGGGCTCTTTACTGAGATGGATGAGGGATGTAGGAATCCCTATTCCATGATCTCTGGTCAAAGTCAAAACTGGCAGCCATCTTGAGTAGGGAGGATGAAATAAAGAAGCATTAACATGATAAAAAAAAGTAAAGTATAGTGGAAAGTGTTCGGGTTCTTGAGGGGCCCAGCTCTGTCAAGGGTGCTTCCTAGATTATGACCTCTGAGAGCATCAGTTTCTCCATCTGTTAAATGGGGATGATACTACTTATATTTCCTCCCTCGTGGATAGGTGGGAGCAAAATGTTTTGTGAACCTATAATATAATGTTTTGTGAAAGCTATAGAAATCAGAGTTATTATTATTTTAAAGACCCTAATGGGAGAGGGTGGAGATTAAGATATCAGAACCAGGAATTGCCATGACCCACTTCAGTCCCAGCCCCCAGGAGGCAAGTGAGTCAGAGAGCTTTGTCTCTGCTGGAGAGATGAGAGAGACAGACTCAGGGAAAAGAGGCCATATCACTGTAGCGAGCAGGATCTGAGTCAGAATCATCCCCGCCTCCCAACCACTGGGGCCATATTTAGGAGACATCTGATTCTCCCCAGCTTTTAGTAACCCTCGGTCAGAAGCCTTCGAAAGGCTGAGCTGGAGAGAAAAACAAGGGAGGTACACATTCCCTCCCAGGCCATTAAGTATTTCTACCTAGGGAATGGAGCTATGTCAGCACCTGGAGATGGATGATTCAAAGGCATAGGCTTCTGTTGGTTCTGCCACCAGAAGAGGGCTGACTCTGGTGTCAGTGAACTGGGTTCCAAACCCACTTCTGAGGTTGATGAGCTTCCCTTCTCTTCTCTTCCCTTGCCTTGCCTTCTCTTCTTTTCCCTTTCCCTTCCTTCCCTTTCCTTCCCTTCCCTTCTCTTACCTTGTCTTGTCTTTCCTTCCCTTTTCCCTTCCTTCTTTCCCTTTCTTCCCTTCCCTTCCCTTCCCCTCCCCTTCCTTCTCCTCTCTTCTCCTCTTCTCTCCTTTCCTCTCCTTTCCTTTCTTTTCCTTTCCTTTCCTTCTCTTCCCTTGCTTTCCCTTCCCTTTCTTTCTCTTTCCTTCCTTTCCCTTCCCTTCCTTTCCCTTCCTTTCCCTTCCCTTCCTTTCCCTTTCCTTTTCTTCTTTTCCCTTCCCTTCCTTTTCCTTTTCTTCTCTTCCCTTCCTTTGCCTTGCCTTCCCCTTTGTCCTTCCTTCCTTTCTGTGTAAGGATGCATCCCTTATAACTAAGGGTTATTCATCAGGTAAGGTTGGGGATTTGTTGTATTCTGGTTTCTGCTATGATGGGGATCTCACTACCTCTTGAAGCAGCCTGTTCTTTTCTTGGGGAAATCTGATGGCTGGGAATTTCTTCCTACCCAAATAGCTGGCACAATGGATAGAGTCCTTGATTTGGAGTTAGGAAGATCTGAATTCAAATACTGAGTTTGACACTGAGTATAACCAAGACACTTATAGCATCATCCTGAGAAAGTCACTTAACCTTGCTGTATTTCAGCTTATTCTTCTGGCTAATGATAGCACCTACCTCCAGGGCTGTCATGAGCAGCAAGTAAGATAGCTTGCACTATAGGTCTGTGTATTACTATCTGCACAAAGTGGAGTAGCCTTTAAATAGAGGCCCCAGATCACATCAAGACTATTTTGTTCAACCACCAGAAATCACATGCCTACAATGCCCTGGGCACACAGGAATACCATTAAATCAGCTTGTAATAATGCTTCAAGATTTGCAAAGCAATTTCCTCAAAACAAACTTATGAGGGTGGTAGTGCAAGTATTACTGCCCCCATTACTTGTTCAGCCTTACACAGTATATGTCAGGGATGGGGCTTGAAATGTTCTCACTCCTCATGTCTATTAATAATAAGGACAGCAAGTAGTATTTATAAAGTACTTTAAGGTTTTCAAAGCACTTTTCTTTTTTTTTTTTAATTTAATTTTTTGTAAAGTACTTTCAAATGTCTTTGATCCTTACCACAAAGCTGGAGAGTAGATGTTATTGTTATTATTATTTTACAAATGAGGAAATTGAGGCATTTAAATGAAATTAAATGATTTGTCCAGGCTCACATAGTATCTAAAGCTAGATTTAGCAAACTATGTCGATTTGTCTCTCCGAAGTGTTTAGGAAAAGTTTATTGGTGAGGAGGGGGATGGTAAGTCCTTTTCCCTGAACCCACTGGTAAGACAAGTCCTGTAGAAACAGGGAATCTCTCTGTAGGCCCAAGAGACAGGCAGCAAGCATGGAGAAAAGTCACTTAATTACACAAATATGTACCTAGTGTAAGTACCAAATGAGAAAGAGGATGGTATAGTGAAAGGAGACTCAGAGTTAGGACACATTTGAGTTCAAATCTTCCTCTGACCCATATAGACTGTGTGAACTCTAGTAAATCAATTGACTTCTCACTGCCCTAGGAAATGCTCCAAAACTGTTATGTAATATTTGCCCATCTGCTTTAGCAGAGGAAGGTGTCTTTTTGGGAGCTCCCTTACACTGATAAAATCCCAGGTCAAACCTCCCCCCATCTTTGTCCTTTCTTTGCTCCCCTGAAAGAAAAAGGAAATCAAGTGAAGCTTCTAGATTTGAACTTTAATGATTCAGAGAAGCAGAAGCTCTCTGGTGTGACCATCCAACTAGACTTCTTGAAAAAGGTGAGATTTGAGCGAGGCTTAGAGAAGAGTCTAGGCTGATGAAATAAAAGATAAGCCATGGTCAGGAGGCTGGAAAGTAAGAGGGAAAAAATCCTGGCTCCCCCTTCCCTAGAGGCTACATAGCTCTTGGGTATTAAGAGACTGGGGACTGTAATACTCTATCCAAGGAGACCTCAGGCCAGGGGTGCTACCAGCCGGCCCACCCTTCCACTCCCCTAGGAATGTTGTCTGTCCCTAGCTTGTTTCTTCATTCCCATCTCTGCTTGTGTTGTCTGTCAGCACAACCCTCAGGTGCCTGCTTGGAAACATGGCTTTAATTAAAACGCGTTTTCAAACCATCAGCAGCAATAATAATAAAAAACCAAATAGAAATAATAAACCCATGCAATTGCCGGAGAATTAAGCACCACACCTAGTGCTTTGCCAGCCCCTGGGGTAGGATTCAGCACTTCCCACAGTAATGATTTTTGCCTCTGAAATCATGCCAGCTGATGGGAAAGGACTTGACTCAGGACAAAGGCAGCCCAGGCCAGGGAAAGCATTAGCCTGATACAAATGGGGTGCTAGTGCTTGAAGGAAGGGGAGGTCACCTCTCCAGGATGCTTGGTTGAGCTGAAAACATCAGGTTTCTTGCAAAGTGCACAGGCTCCCCAGGGTTTGGCTTTGGAGAAATAAACTGTAGCTAAAGTTTGTCTTTAGAATGTGTCCACCTCCCTTCTCCAGTGCTTTTTGCCCTTGATAGTGACTTGACCCTACGCTTGTTGTGAGTGAGACTTGCTATAAGAGTTCTCAGGCTGCCATTTCTATAGTATTTTACCATTTATTCTCCATCCCTGGGAGGTTGGCAGCACATGTGCTAACATCTCCATTGGGGAACGGGATCAGAGAGAGATAACACTGGCCCATGGTCACCCAGCTAGTAAGGAGGAGAGTCACATCTGGAGTCCAGATTTTCTGGTTCCTAAGCCATCAAAGTTCCTACCGAGTACAGGCAGGCTGGCTTTGTGCTCATGTGCTCAGTGAAGTTAGGGGTGTTCTAGTATTATGTTCTGTTTAGCCTTCTGTAACCAGAGCTAATGGCTTATTTAAAACAGACCTCACTAGCCAGTAGTACATTACACATAAAAGAATGTTAACATTACACAAAAGTGTGTTTCATTTGAATTCAGAGCACAATTCAACTTGCTCTGAACAGGGCACAGACTGCTTAAATAAATGTAGTGTAAGCTCCAGCAACAGGAGGCTAAGAAGAAACACAATTCATGTTTCTGCTTTGGAGGCATCTCGCAGTGGTCTCTGGGCATTTCCTTCTTTCCCTGATAAAAAGACTTGAAGGAGTCCTCAGGCCCCTTTTGTCAGAGAGTCAAGACGTCTCCAATCTCCCTTCCAGTTCTAAACCTATGATGCCATGAGCCATTGAAGTCTCCGGCTTCTCACCACCACCACCTCTCCCTTTTGTGCCAGGCCCAGTGAAAGGAGGGGAACCTTTCCCCAGATTTCCTGTCTTCCTAATCACCATGACAGCTGTTCCCATCTCAGGATTAGGAGCCTTGGGAGATATTTATTTGTTTCCTCCCGTTACACTGCTGCAGTGAGGGGACCCTTGAACCAATAATATTAAGAAAGAGGGGAGAGCTCTTAGCAGATGAAAGAAACCGAAGCCCCTTGAATTGCAGTCTAATCCCTGGTCCACCTGCCCTTTCAAGAGGGAATTAAGAAAGAAAAAGTGGGAGCAGATGTCAGGATTGGTGCTTTCTTAAGGGGTGAGAAAAAGCCTGCCTCCTGCAGGACTCTCTTTTTCTGCCTCCTTAAAATGTGAACATTTTCTCTTGAAAATCATAGAATTTTTTCCCACTTTCTCTTTGAAGCTGTATAATATACATATTCCTCAGAGGGGTGGCAAGAAAGATGTCTTTTGAGATGCTAATGGGCGCTCTTACCTTGAAAGCTTCCTTACTTTGTAAATTAGGGTCAGGACCAAAATGTTAATAGAGATCTAAGAAAGAATTGGAGGGAGAGAAGGAGAGAGAAGAGAGAGGGGGAGGGAGGGAAAGAGAGAAACACTGAAGGAGAGAGATGAGAAAGAGGGAGGGAGTGAGGAAGTGAGAGAGAGAGAGAGAGAGAGAGACAGAGAGACAGAGACAGAGAGACAGAGACAGAGACAGAAAGAGAAAAGAAGAGATGGAGAGAGAACATAACAAACTGAAGGGGTAGTTACAGCAAAGAGAGAAACAGCCAGAAGAGGTTGGGGCAGAGACAGAATGGGTATGAGAGAAAGGAGGACAAAAGAAAAGAGGGATAAAGGGAAGAAGTAAAGAAAGATGGTAGAAAAGGGACAGAGAGGAAGAAAAGGGGCATAAAGAGAAAGGGGTAAAAGGATGCAAAGAGGGGGAGGAAGAGAAAGAGAGAACAAAGAGAGAAAAAGAAAGAGAGAGACAGAGATACAGAGACAAAGACACAGAGAGAGACAGAGAGAGAAACAGAGAGAGAGAGAGAGAGACAGAGAGACAGAGAGAGACAGAGAGAGAGAGACAGAGAGAGACAGAGAGACAGAGAGAAAGAGAGACAGAGAGAGAGAGGGGGGGGAGAGAGAGAGAGAGAGAGAGAGAGAGAGAGAGAGAGAGAGAGAGAGAGAGAGAGAGAGAGAGAGAGAAGAGGTAGAGAGGGAAAGGAAAAAGAAAAAGAATAGAGTGAGAGAGAAGCTAGGAGTGGGGGAAGAGAGACAGGGAAGTGGATAGAGAGAAAGAACAGCATTAAAAGAGAAAGGTTTTGGAGGAAAGAAGCTTTAAAGACTCCAGACTTAACCAAACAAATCAAGCCCTAGAGAGGAGGAAGAAGGGTTAAAGAGGACCCCACCTCTCCCCTTCTCCAGGAAGTCTCCCCTGACTATCTCCATCTCATTTTCTCTTTTCTGAATTCCTGGGGCTCTTAGGATCTCTGTCACCCCTTTCCATCAGACATTGTCTTATGTTCTTCACTCTTGTGACCCTGTTAGTCGTAATAATAATAATACTCAACATTTGCCTAGTGCCTTGTGATTAGCAGCAACCTCCGTGAAGCAGACAGTACAAGTATGATTACACCACATTTGCAGATGTACTAACTGAAGCTTGGGGGAGAGGGGGAGTGACTTACTCAAAGTCAAACAGCCAGGAAAGAGCAAAGTCAGGATCCAAAGTCTTTGGTCTTTGGATTCCCAGTTCATGATTCTTTCCATGATCCTCCATATGCCTTTCATAAGGCAGCCTTATTAGCACACTTGGAAGTTGGGACATCAATAATTTACATTTATTAAAATTAATGAACTGAGTGGAGCTGAGAATGCAGTCATGGCTAGTTACCCAACTTTTTTCCTTACTTCTCTGAAATGGAACCCCCCATCTTCATACAAACTGGCAGAACTTCCCACAAGATGAGTGTGCACAAGAAGAGGGACAGATGGAAGAAGACAGACAGGGAGAAAGGGAAACAGAAATGAAGACAAAGAAATAAAACCAGTTGCTACCTTTACAGATTTTTTTTAATTTTGCCTCTTCCTTTGACCATTAGCACAAATTAGTTCTATAGTACACAGTTCAATAGAAACAGTCCTGGACTGTGAGTCAGAGGACGGGGGTTTAAATTCACATCTGTGTGACTCTGAGCAAATCATTTAACCTCAGCCTCAGTTTTCTCATTTCTAGAATGAGGGAGGTTGTACTAGATGGTCTCTGAAATCCCCTCAAACTCTTATTAACATGAGGTGTCCCTGCACTGGGTCATTCCCTAAGTCAGAGTTTTCGCTAGGAACATGATCCCGAACATGGGGTAATGCCAAAGCCGTGGGGTCCCACCACACACTCTCATGCCTTCATCCTATTGGCTCAATGTCAGGAAGAGACAGGTGGCAGTGGGAGAGAATCCTCACAGATGCCCAGACTGGCAGAGCAGGAGGGACTTCAGAGAGCACCCCGTCCAACTCTTACCGTGCAGATGGGAAGACTGTGCCCCAGACACGGAATGATATTATAATAACAAAATAATGACAATCACTCCAGCTCCACTTCTATCAAAATTTAAAGCTGACACAATTATAAAGCCCAGACTCAAACAGGAAGAAGAGAGTGAGTTAGATAACTGGAAAATAGCATAAAACTATCAATAATTCTTAACTCCTCCCTAAAACCAGCATCCTCCATCTTTTTTTTTAAACACTCATCTCCTTCCAGTAATGCTATATGGCTGTGAGTCAGAGAACACAACATCTCTGATGTAAAATTGTGGGTCACTTAAGGGGCAATGGGAAGACATAGGATGGGTGTGTAGATGGCTGCTGCACATTACATGGTATCATGGAAAGATCTCCAGTTCTAGAGTTAGACAAGCTCAATTCAAATTGTGTTTTTGGCCTCCAAGAACACACACTTCCTTACCACTCTCAAACAAGACAGTCCATCTCTAAACCCTAGGCATTAGCACTGGTTGTGTCCCATGTCTGGAAAGTTCTCAAGTGTTCTCTCTCTTCTCTTCTCTTCTCTTCTCTCTTGCTCTCTCTCTCTTTCCCTCTCTCTGTCTCTCTCCATCTCTCTCTCTCTCCTCTCTTTTTCCTCTCTCTCTCTCACTCTCTCTCTCCTCTTTCCTCTCTCTCTTCCCCTCTCTCTTCCTTCTCTCTCTCCCCCTCTCTCTTCCTTCTCTCTCTCCCCCTCTTCCCTTCTTTCTTTCTCTCTATCCTCCTCTCTCCTTCTGTCTCTGTCTCTCTCCCTCTCTCTGATCTATTTGTCTGTCTCTCCTTATGTTTATCAGCTGGCTTCCCTCCAATCCCAGCTATGATCCTGCCTTCTACAACTCTCTGAGGGCAGTAACTCTCTTTTGTATTTCTTTGTATCCCCAGGGCTTAGTACAGTACGTAATAGGCACTTAATAAATACTTATTGATTGACTACCAGTGTGGCAGGTATCTTTATTTCTCTGGGCCTCATTTGCCTCATTAGGGCATTGGACTAGATAGCCACTTGTGTCCCTTCCAATTCCAGATTTCCAACTTTATGGCTAGTCATGATTTATCCCCAAGTAAGATATGGGATATAAGTCAAAAGATGGAGGAGTGGAAAAGGAGGTAGGCTCATCACCTAGTGGAAGCCAGAGATAACAGAAAGAGAACTCGTGTGTTGCTCTGTTATTCACATGTTAAATGACCTAGGAGAAGAGAGACAATTGTGGAGAGATAGAAAGTCAGCTGGTATGGGTTCAAGTTTCACTTTTAACATATTGGCTGCATGCTCCTGGACAAGTCACTTAATCTTGTGCTCGGCAACTACATAAGGCTATAATTTGCAAAGAAGGCACTGACTTACAATGAAGAAGAAACTTCCTCATTGGCAGATTCTCGCACCAATGAAATCCCAGGCCCAGACATCTATATCCTCCCTCTCAAAAAATGAACTAGAGGAAATATTTCTATGGGGGATTATGGAATTATTATGCTTTTCAAATAACCTTTCTTACAAAAACTCTGGAGTAGTCCAAGTGGTATTGTGTCCATTTTAAAGACAAGGAAATTGACTTGTCCAGGATCACATGGTTAAGGAAGTGTCAGAGTTTGGACTAGAACCCAAAGCTTTCTTCCCAACCGGAGAGCTTTCCAAGTGCACTACAATGCCTTCTCCCAAAACAAGCATCTTGTTTTTTTGTTTTTAATATTGTTTTTGGTGACACATGGAATTCTGTTGTCACAGAATCCTGGCAGGAAACACCCCCTTCCTCCCCCTCCATCAATGACGCCAGATTGTGTCTTTGAGAGACTCACCCATTGCAGAAAGAGGAAGAGACAGAGAGAGAGAGAAGGAGGCAGAAGAGAAAGAGAGAGGAGGGGACAGAAGAGAAAGAGACAGAGGGAAACAGAGAATGGAAAACAGGAACACATAGACACACACACACACACACACACACACACATGCACATGAAGAATGAGATACCATAACAGAGAAGCAGTAGAGAAGCAGAGCAGCTAAATGATTGGGGATCCAGGAGAAAATATTTGTATTTGGACTGATTCTGCTAAAATGAGAAGTCTTTTGAAGAGGAAGTTTTAAGATGACAGTGAACATGATTTGCTTTCCTCAGAACTTTCAGAGGATAGAAAGCATAAGACGTTACACCTTATGAAATAGCCTGTTCTCAAATATAGAGTATTGGACTGAGTCAGGAAGACTTGTGTTCAAATCCCACTTCAGACACTTACTAATTGTTGTACCCTGAGCAAGTCACAAATCTTTCTGGGCTCCATTTTCCTGATCTGTAAAATGAGGGAGTCTAAATTGGACTTTTCACTAGGAACATGGTCCCGAACATGGGATAATGCCAAAGCCATGGAGTCCCACCACACATGCCTTCATCCTATTGGCTCAATGTCAGGAAGAGACAGGTGGCAGTGAGAGAGAATCCTCACAGATGCCCAGACTGGCAGAGCAGGACGTTTTTCAGAGATCATCAAATCAATGATCTTATGATCTTGGCAGGAATGACAAAGGTTTGATCTCCTACCTGATGTGATAGGGCAGGGAGGAGGAGAGAAGAGCGTAACTGGCATTTATATAATGCTTTATGGTTTGCAAACATTGTATACACATGATTTCAATAGAGTCTCATCACAATCCTATAAATTAAGTACTAAAGATATTATCAGTCCTATTTTATGAATGAGGAAAACTGACACTCAAAGAGGTTATATAGCAAGCACATGTCTGAGATTGGATTTAGGTTTTTCTGACTCCAGCTCCAGCACACTATCTTTTTTAGGTAATCAGGGTTATATGACTTGCTAAGGGTCACACAGCTATCAAGTGTTTGAGGCTGCTTTTGAACTCAGATCCTCCTAACTCCAAGGCAGGTGCTTTATCCACTGAGCCACCAATTGCTCCTCAGCACATTATCCTTTATGCCATACTGGCTCTGAAAAGGAGATCATAACTACTAAAATCTAATTACAGGCTTCATTTGCTCTTTGTTTAGTTTTATGCTGGACTAAGGAAGAGGCTAAGGAGAGCTCATCAAAGGAATGAACAGAATCTCAGATGTTCCAAGTTGGAAGGGACCCTGGACAGCTCCAGTGTAGTTTAGACCTTAATAGAATGTAATCCTCTCTTGAGTATCCTTGACAAGTGGTCAGTCATTTAGCCTCTGCTTGAAGACTTTCAGAGACAGGAAGCTCACCACCCTGAGGCAGCTCATCTTGTTTTTTGGACAGCTTTGACTACTGGGAAGTTTTTCCTTATGTTGTTATTTAGGCTTTTCACGCTCTGTGGTCACTGTACAGATTGCGGCTCTAATTACTGCAGCTAATAGGCAAGAGGAGTTAACGAACCGTGTTGATGTTGCCCATATCGGTTCATGGTCTTGCCTCTGTAACACACAATGAACTTGGAGCATCAGGGTAGAGCTAAGTCCCTCCCAAATGGGAGGCACCTTCCACATTTACCTTAATTGAGTCCATCCCCTCACACCTGGACCATTGTAATGGCAACTTAGTCTTCTTTAGTCTAGTCTTCCAATCAATCCTGATACACACTGATAGTCATTCTTCTAACACACATTTCTTACTACATGGTCCCTACCCCGACAAATTTCAATGGCTCCCTATTGCCCATAAAATGAAGTCTAAACTTCTTAGTCTGTTATAGTTCTTCTTAAGATGGCCCCAAACTCCATCTCTCATCAGAGCTCTAATTTGACCCTTTAAAAAAAATTTACTAGATGGTTCACCATCTCTCAAACATGCAGGTTCATTCCCATCTCTGGGCCTCAGTTCAAGCTGTTCACCCCCAACTTGGAACCTTTATCCCTTGGAATATTTTGCCCAGTGCTTCAGCTCAGTGCAGTACACTGCACTTAATGGGCATTTAATATATATTTGGTGGATTCTTCTCTTCCTCCCCAACTCTTCCCCATCTCCCTCCTCTAGGAAGCCTTCCCCAAACACACCAGTCCCCAGAAGACTCTACCTTCTTGAACTTTGGCATACAATGCTGATTATTTGACCCCTTACTTTGTCTGGTTGAGGGCATAGACTCTTTTATATTATCATTTGACTGCTCCTGTATACAAGGAGATAGGACTGGTTTTTATTCACTTTCATATCCCCCATAGATCCTAACATGTGTTGAGTATATGTTAGGACTCAATGACTGCTGAATTCATTCAAAGTTGAATGAATGAATAAAAATGAATGGATGGGTGGGTCAACAGATTTGCCAGTGACAACTCAGGTCATGCTTTTGACTTGTTATCACTTGGGGTTAGAGACTTTTGCTGTAACAGCTCTTGCTTCAAATTAACACTAGGTTTAGGTCCAACAATACCTTCTCTAGATATCCACTGTCCCAGATCTGTCTAATTCTACAGCTCTGTCCCATTTCTAAACTGGCCTATTCTAGATATTTCTTTTCATAAGTCCCAGAATCAAAGACTCAGAGCTGGAGAGGCTCTAACCCAATGCATGCCTGAACTGGGATCCCTTCCTACAACAGAATCACAGAGCTGGAAGGGACTTTAGGGCACAGTGCAATGAACTGAGACTCAGAGACAAAAAGCCAAACGTGGCTTGTTGTAGCCAGTTTTTTTTTTTTGTTTGTTTGTTTGTTTTTTTTGTTTTTGGTCTCCAAGTCCCATCTTTTCTTCATTCTATCTTAGGTAGCCCATTTTGTTGTTGGACAGCTCCTACCATTAAGAATTTCCCTCAATGCCTGCCATCTAGGGGAGGGGGTGGAGGGAAGGAGGGGAAAATTCGGAACAGAAGGGAGTACAAGGGATAATGTTGTAAAAAATCACCTATGCACATGTACTGTCAAAAAATGTTATAATTATAAAATTAATTTAAAAAAAAGAATTTCCCTCACATTGGAATCAAATCTGCCAAAAGGCAACTTCCACTACTTGATAACCTCTTAGAAAATTAAAAATAGATTTTGTCTCCTGTAAGTCCTCTCTTTTTCCAAGCTACAGAGCTCCAGTTTTTCCAGTCAATACATATTTGTCATAGTCAGAAGTCTTCTCACCTTCGTGGCACCTCCTCCAGTAGTCCTGTCCCAGTCTATACATGTCCTTTCTAAATTGTGGTCCCAAAATTGGATTCAAAGCTCCAGCTGGGTATGTCCTCTGCCTAGGGCAGAGGAAAGCAGGCCCATTAACTTTTCTATAACAAAGCTTTTCCAAATTTTACTCCCAATCATCTCACCTCCCTCTTTCTCTCTTGTGCTGCCAAAGTTCCCTTACCTTTTCCTCTTCCTTAGACAATTCTGAGCTTAGAATAGATGAAGCTCCTGCTGACTTTGATTCTCAGCACATGATCTAGTCCAGACTGGGTGAAGTCGAAGGTTAATGACTCACACAAGGCTCAACTCTGTCCTGATGGCCTTAGAGAA
Organism: Sminthopsis crassicaudata; assembly: GCF_048593235.1. Classification (NCBI taxonomy): domain Eukaryota; kingdom Metazoa; phylum Chordata; class Mammalia; order Dasyuromorphia; family Dasyuridae; genus Sminthopsis; species Sminthopsis crassicaudata. Next base: position 440,681,749 of record NC_133618.1, on the reverse strand, counting down.
ATGTTGAATCATGGAAACATATGCATAGTTGGAGCAGGGTCTCTTTCTAGGGTGTCTAGATTATGGTCCTGTATTAGTCTGACAAGACAAATATATTATGGGTTTCCAGGCTCCTCCCAAGGATAATGAGTATTTCTAGTAAGATTCCTCTGTAACCTTTATGCTCTATCTCTAGTTGTTCTATATTTCAAATGGGGAAACTGAGGCAGAGATGCTGAAGACTCATGACTCTGGGCACTTAAAGCTCTAGTTGATCTTGGTCTCTTCAAATTCTTAGTTTTTCTGCTTGTAAAAAGGAAATGACTGCCCTGCCTACTTCCCAGAGAAGGTGGGAGAGCAGAGATCACAAGAAAAAGAGACCCAAAATGGAGTGACTCCTAGGTACTTTTTGAACCTGAGTATCTCTTTTCCCTTTAGGATTTCAAATTTACCTTCCACCCATTCCCACAACTGCATTTAAATAGAGCTGAGTTGATGGACACATGAAAACAATCAACTTTGACTACTAGAGGTTAAAAGGACCTTAGATCTTTTCTACCCATTACATTCTAGACAGAAAAAGTGAGAAGGACAAGTCATACTGCACTGTAAGGGCAGATTTGGGAACTAGTACTATAAGTCTCCTGAGCTCAGGAAGACAAAGGGTGAAGTTTGCTTCTACCTCTCTCTAATCAGTGATCAAGTAGCCTTAGAACTCTGGTCCTTTCCATCCAGGAATCTGGGCTGTGAAGGGGTCCCAGTGACCACATGCAGATGGTTTTCCTGTAGACCTCATCAGGAGGACTGTGGCCTGTGGGTGTTACAATTTAGGAAAGGCATTGTCATATGACAATCCAGAAACAGCTAATGACTCAGAGGGTGAAGCACTGGGTTTGGAGTCCTGAGTTCAAATCCAGCCTCAGATGCTTCATAGTTATGTCACTTCTATGTTAATTTCTGATTGTCTGATTCTACTCATTCTCCCCTGGAGAGGGAAATGGCAAACCACTCCAATATCTTTGCCAAGAAAACCACTTGTCCTATCCACAGGATCATAAAAAGTTGGACACAATTGAATGGCTGAACAATTGTCACATGCTTTCCAAGGCCTGTGGTCAGCATGGAGAGGGGATTCAAGTCCATGTCACTGATTGCAGGAGCTGAGATGATTAGCCGAGAGGGAACTAACAGAGATGGGGAAGGCAGAGTGTATGTGATCACTATCTTCAAGTATTTGAAGGGCTGTTGTAAAGAAGACTGATGAGTCCTCCTTGGTCCCAGAGAGAAAATGGAAGCACTACGGGAGAGGAGGGGAGGACAATTAGAGCTGCTCAAGAGTGGAATGGGCTGCCTCAAGGGGTAATAAATTTCTGAATCTGGGAGTTCTCCAAGCTGGATGACCATTTGCCAGGGCCATTGTAGAAGAGGGGCTTGCTCAGGTCAAGGATGGATTTTGAGTGATTTCTAGAGTATCTAGGTAAGATGCTGTGATTTGGAGATTTCAAAGGGGTGACAAAAAAGATACAATCCGTCTCAACTCTCAGTTATGAATAGCATGCCATCCTAACTATACAGACAGGATACTGCCAATACACCATCCATGAGCCATTTGTGTAAGCTGTGTGACTTTGAAGGATGGTGTAGTATGTTGTGCTCCTCCTTCTGCAGTCCGGTCCCATTGACTCATGGATAATGTTCACACTTGCCAACCTGGCCTTCAATATTCTCCACTGTCTGGCCCAAATCTCCTCCTCCAGTTCTCTCTCCTAATATCCCTCTTCATGCCCTCTGTGGTCTTGCCAAATGGAGTGACTTGTGGTCAATCCTCTAGTCTTGACTTGCCTTTAACACATCAAATCTTTCTCTTTCCATCCCATTTGAGGCCTTGCTCAAGTTGACTGCTTCCATGAAGCCTCCAACCTTGATCCCCACAGGTGGAAGTGGTAGTGATGTCTCTATCTTGTCTTTCCATTCATATCTTATCTAGATTTGACTTGGATTCAAATCCTACCTCACACATTTATGAATAATAGGACTCCAGGTATTATAATCTTTTTGGACTTTAGTTTCTTCATCTGTAAAATGAAAGGGTTAAGAAAGATGAATTCTGAGCCCCTTGAATTTCTAACCCCAGGACCTAGGTGTCATATTCCCATTTGTACTAAAGTTATTAGTGATCTTCTCTTACCTCCTCTTACTAAAATGAGTGTCCTGTGGGGGGGAAAAAAAAACAATTTCCCATTTCTAAACACTGGTCCTTATGAATAGTAGATAACACTTTATAAATGCTTTATAAAGCAAATTTCATTGCCCCTAGGGCAAGCCATTTTTCCCTTTTGGGAATCAGTTTGTTTCTCTGCAAAATAAGGGAATTGGGCTAGATAGACTCTAAGGTACTTTCCAACTCTGATATTCACTCAATGTTTACCATGGCTATAAGAGCAGAATTAACTCATCCATGTGGGGGTTCAAACCCAGGATCTTGGTTTCCTTAGCACCAAGTTCTAAGCATTGAGTAACTCAATAAGAAAGTAGCTGAGCTAAAGAACCAGAGAAGCAACCCACTCCCATTGGTATATTCTGGCCCCTCGCCATTCCCTACATTCAACTTCCAAATGCAATTCCTGTAACATTTCATTATCTTTAACCCAACATATGACCTTGAACCAAGGGTATGAAATAAATGGGACTCAGTTTCCATATCTGTTAAAAAAAAAAAAAAAAAGACAGGGAGCAGCTAGTTGGTGTAGTGGATAGAGCACCAGCCCTGAAGTCAGGAAGATCTGAGTTCAAATGTGGCTTCAGACACCTAACACTTCCTGGATGTGTGATCCTGAGCAAGTCACTTAACCCTGATTGCCTCAGGGGAAAAAAAGACATTTTAGGATCATAGATTAATAGTTGGAAAGGATTTCAAAGATCAGTTCAACCCTCTCATTTGCAGATGAGAAAACTGAGGCTCAGAGAAATTGAGTGGTTGCCAAGTCAAACAGTAGCAGAGAATAATAATTTTTCACATTTACCTAGCTCTTTACCACAAAACTAATTTGTCCCCCATAATAATCCCTATCTCCATTTTACAGAAGAAGAAACTGAGGCTGAGAAAGGTTACAGGACTTGCTTCAGGCCACACAACTAGTGTCTGAGGTCAGATGTGAATACAAGGCTTCTGACTGAATCTAGTGCTGTAGCCTCTGTGTCCCATAGCTATTTCAGATAGATTTGAAAGGATTTTAATCCATGTCTTTGGACTTCCAAATCAGCACTCAATCTGTTGCAACATTGTCCAACTGAGATGACTCCAATATCATTTCCTACAGCCTCATTCAGTCCAGCTTCCTACCCATTCATTCCCCCAATACCCAGTTTTCTTTCCTTCAGTTTTCTACAGGCTCCACGCCTTCCCTGCCTTATTTCTTCCTCTTCTTCCCTCCCCAGTCTTCAAGCCATCATTAGACTCGATGATCTCATAGAGTGCATCCACCTCCAAATCATGGGAGCCAGTGAATTTCATCAGGGTCAGAGGGGCCCACAGCCAAAGCAGGGAGAAGGCAATGTCCCAGCTCAGACGCAGCTGAGCTGACATTGTCCCTTCCCCCAAGAGCAGCCTCTAACCGACCTATTCAAAATCTGTGGAGAATACAGAGGATCATCAAAGTACATCTGCTCCCAAACCCCCAGGCAGCACAGAATCTAAACTCAGGCGCATCCATCAACCGCAGTACGGATGATTTCCAGGAGTGTTTGCTTTTAAAAGCAGGGACCATTCCCTTCTAACCATCACCACTGATAAAAATACCACACAAACCAAAAATCCTTGTCCTTTTTCCTGTCTAAGGATGAGAAGCCTCAGAGAAGCCGACCGGATAGGTCTGGATCTCACTCCTTGAGGTCACTGCTCCTAATGGAGAAGAAGGGGGCAGGGAAAGAGGGATTTGGGTCTGTCTGCTGGCCCAGGGCTAGTAGATGTCATGAATACTTATGGGTTGGGTTCCCATAGCCCTTTACCCCTAGGGAGCTAGAGCTTTGAAATGTGGTATATGGGACACAGCATCAGCCTGCAAACCAGGCCATTGAGGGAGGAGGAGAGAGAGATAGGAAAGAAGAGAGAGAGAGAGAGAGAGAGAGAGAGAGAGAGAGAGAGAGAGAGAGAGAGAGAGAGACAGAGAGAGAGACAGAGAGAGACAGAGAGAGAGAGAGACAGAGAGACAGAGACAGAGACAGAGACAGAGACAGAGAGAAGGAGGGAGGGATGGAGAGAGAGAGAGGAAGGAAGAAAGAGAGGGAGAAAGGGAGAAGAAAAAGAAGGAGGAAGAGAAAGAGGAGGAGAATGAGGAGGAGGAGGGAGGGAAAGAGGGAGGGAGGGAGAAAGAGGAAGAAAGGGGGAAGAAAGAGAGGGAGAAAAAGAGAGAGGGAGGGAGAGAGGGAAGAAAAGAGAGAAGGGAAGAAAGAGAGGGAGAAAGAGACAGAGAAGAAAAAAGGGGAGGAGGAGGAAGAGGAAGAGGAGGAAGAGGAAGAAGAGGAGGAGGAAAGGAGAGAGGGAGGGAGAGAGAAGGAAGTCAGAGAGAAGGAAAAGAAGGAAAGTAGAGGACAAGCAGAAGGGAGGTAAAGGTAGGGAGGTATAGGAGATCACTGCAAAAACAACTCCAGAGTACATCTGAAGACTTCAGAGCTTCCTGGAGGACTAGTGCTTTAAAGCCAGTCCTACTATTACTTTCTATCAGTATGTATAGCTTCAGTAATTCAGTATCCCTTTCCTGGGATTATTTCCTCCTCTGCAAAATGACTTGGGTGGATTAGAGAAGATTTAGAGGGTTAATTGACTTGCCTGTGGCCACATCACCAGTAAGACCTAGAGCTGAAATTTGAGGCTAAGGACTTTTCTAGAACTCTCCCCACCCCCACTCCTCCCAGGTTGAGGAAGGAATTCTAGGCTGGAGTCAGGTAGTTCAAGAACTGATAATAATCCATGCTATGACCCTAAACAATTTACTTGCCCTTATGGGGCTTCAGTTTTCTCATTTGTAAAATGAAGAGGAATTGATTCAATTTCTTTAGAAGTTTCTCAATTTAAAAAATAAAAGAAATGGGTTTAATGTTCTTGAAAAATCCAGATTCTATAATTCCCCAAAGGGCAGTCGCTCTGAAGTATTCTCTCCATTCCAAATTTACTATATATCAGGTAGAGTGCTCGGGTGCCTACGTGGTGCAGCAGGCACCTTCATGAATTCAATCCAGTCTCACATACTTATTAGCTATGGGACTCTGGACAAGCCACTTCACTCTGTCTGCCTCAGTTTCCTCAACTGTAAAATGAACTGAAGAAGAAAATGGCAAACCATTCCAGTATGATTGCCAAGAAAATCCCAGATGGAGTCACAAAAAGTCAGACATAACAGCAACAAGGCATAGTGGGAATACTAGGGAAACTGACAAAAATGAAAATTCCATGCCCTCAAGGACTTACATCTGCTTTTTCTTTTTTTTTCTCTCTTTTTTAACCAGACTTGTGATTTTATTAGTATAAGAAGCTCTTGAGGAGGAAGTTCCCACTACCAAAGTAGACTGACATCTGCTCTATAAATGCTGGGGCACAGAAAGGTTAAGTGGCTTCCATAGGCCCACAATAGCCTTTACAGATTTGAGCTGGGACTTGAACCCAGATCTCTCTAGCTCTAAGAATATTCCACATCCCACCCCCACAGGAATATGTCTCACTGCCTCCCTCTGCTCTCTTCCATGTGGGGCAGGGGCTTACTTAGAAGGGAGGGGCTGCTCAATGTGGGGCTGGCCCAGAGAACACCCTCCTGTCCCATGTCTTGCTCCTCAACTGCTTCATCCTCACCAAATTCTCCACAGTGTCTGCCCCATGCTGCGAGTATCTCCTTATGTAATGATGATTATGGTAACAGATTATTATTGTCATGGCCAGGAGCTTCTCTACAGAGTGTCTTGTCTTACAACTGTTTTCAGTTGTTTTCATTTTGGGAAGCCTTGTCTCCCCCTCCAGATTGTGAGTTCCCTGCAGGTAGGGCTTGACTGCTCTTCCCAGTCTCCTCTCACAGCTCCCAAAGCATGGGGCCTAGCACTTGGTCCAGATCTCCTCTTCGTCCTCCTCTGCCTCTCCATACCAAGCATGGGCATGGGTACCCAGGGGACCAGTACATGGCAATTGGCTGCTGTACATAATAGGGTTCTGGAGTTGTTACCAGGACCCTAAAGTCGTGTTTTTCAGTTTGCCCCCAGAAACCCCCCTAATTGAATTCCCAAACCCAACGGCTCCCCAGGGCTGAGATGATGAGGAGACCTCAAAAAGAGCTGGAATAACTGAGAGATTCTGAATCAGCTTGAAATAACTGTGATCAAGAATTGGAGCTAAAGTTATTCTGAAGACATATTGGTGCAACCCATTTTCCTCTCATCAGGAATTGGATTCTCCCCCACTCCAGTACTTTAACCTACAATTTAGGTACTCCACCACCAGATGACTGGCAATGATGATCTTTTAAAGTTTTTATATGAAAATGGAAATTTTAAAAATCAAGAACTCTAACCTAATATTAAGATTAAATACATTATGAAAGCATTCCAATTAAAAAGAATATACAATTTAGAGTGAGATTTTAAAAAATATAAAGACTTGGGCATAATTAAGTAGGCATCATTCCCCTTAATCTTCAACCTTAGAGGTTGAACTAACCCAAAATGCATGCAAAGACTCAAGTAGAGTTTACTATTAACAATAATACCTTAGGGTTTGCAAAATGCTTTTGATTTTTGTCACCTGTTGCTTTTGGATTTCTTGGATTTCTCCTAATACTTCAACAGAATTTACTCCCAACCTCTAGTGGATCCAGGATCTTTCTGGAAGAGGTAGATTGTAACCCTTCCATGTCTTTTAATTCCATGCATATCTTGACAAGTGTCTTCTTATAAATGTATCCGACGTATTGGAGACCTTTCTTATATTCTGTCTTCATGACAGGGACAGCAATGGACCACTTGGGCTACTGTTCACCTTTTGTACTTTGCTCTTACTAAATGATTTGTCCTTCGTTTTTTCCCCAGTCATTTGTCTGATGACATCCTTAATATCATTTTCCCCAAATAATTATTTTAAATGTGAGGTTAAATGCATAGATAAATATGGGGTAGCTTGCTAATATCTACAATGAGCCCTATTGCCCTTTGGCAGTTTAAATTATTGTCAAGGTGAAGAACTTATAATGACAACAAAACAACTTTAAAGCCTTCTAGAAGGGACTTTTTTCCAGGGGGGAAACTGAGGCCCCAAGAAGTGTCTAAGATTATATAAGTATCATAAGCAGGTTTTGAACTTAGTACTTAATACTCTAAATCAAGTCCTCTGTTTCTGTAGGGCTGATCCCCACTTTAAGATTTATAACACTTTTAGGTTTGAAAAATACCTTTCTCACAATGTGGTTATAAGTATTTAAAAGTTTACTATTCTCAATTTACAAATTGAAAAACTGGAACTCAGAGAGATTGGGGCATGCCCAAGATCCCACAGTCAGTATTCATCAGAATGACATCTCTTTTAACTGTCCAGCTTTTCATTCTACACTTTTTGTCATTAGACCCCATATGGCCCTGAGAGCTCCAAGCAACTTGATATCAAAAGTTCATAGCAGGAGGCTTCCTTCCAGATTTTGATCTTCTCTTTAATGAGAGAAGACACTTGACTATTTTACACTTTAAACCAGAATCATAAAGAGGCTTCCCTAATCTGACATTTAAGTTTAGTCAATCAGTCAAAAAACATTTACTAAGCACCTACTTAGGACAGGCACTGTCCTAAGGGGGAAGACAACATGTCAAATAACTATGTAAAAATAAACTTTCCAGGATAAATTGGAAGCCACTGGTGGTGGGGAAGGGAGGAATAATTGGTCAGCAAATGAAGGGGGTAACCAGTGTGGTTCTTGGGCTCTAAACATTTATCCATCCCCTTGCTTATAGAAATTGGGTGGAGGCAAAAACATGTTGGGGTTGGAAGTTCAGCAGAATTAACTAATCAGATACAAGGTGTTGGGTCTATGTGTCCTTATTATATAAGGGAGAGACAGAGACAGAGACAGAGAGAGGGAGAAAGAGAGAGAGAGAGAGAGAGAGAGAGAGAGAGAGAGAGAGAGAGAGAGAGAGAGAGAGAGAGAGAGAGAGAGAGAGAGAGGGAGACAGAGACAGGGAGAAGGAGAGAGAGAGAGAGAGAGAGACAGAGAGAGAGAGAGAGACAGAGAGACAGAGAGACAGAGAGACAGAGACAGAGAGAGAGACAGAGAGAGACAGAGACAGAGACAGAGAGAGAGAGAAACAGACAGAGAGAGAGAGACAGAGAGAGAGATTGAGAGAGAGACACAGAGAGACGGAGAGAGACAGAGAGAGAGACAGACAGAGAGAGAGAGACAGAGAGAGAGAGAGACAGAGAGAGACAGAGAGAGAGAGAGAGAGAAACAGACAGAGAGAGACAGAGAGAGAGAGAGACAGAGAGAGAGAGATTGAGAGAGAGACACAGAGAGACAGAGAGAGACAGAGAGAGAGAGAGCTGAAACCAGGCACATGGCATATCATGTGCAGGGACAGGCATCCTGTTCACAACTACTGCAGAATTGGCCATGGGACAACTGAAAAAATTGTGTCAAAAGAAGGACAAATTTACTCTTTTGGGGTTCACAGCTAGGCTGGTTCTGGGATAACTCAAGGAGTCTGGCCAGATCCAATGACATCAGATTCTTTTTGTAGGGATTTCCCTCTGGTTAAACCAAAAATAAAGATGCAGGATTATGGGGACCAATGACACTGAGCCCCTAAAATATGGTTCTATGACAGTTACTATATCTCTAGGGAAGAAGAGAAAAAGATAGAGATAGAAGGAGACAGAGGGATAGAGTGGGGAGATAAGAGAGACAGAGAGAGGAAGGCAGACTGTATTAGGGTAGTAGGTGGAAGGTATGTGTGGTAGAGACTATTTATGTTTTACACATTGGGGTAAAAATGAAGAGCAAAGATCTTACGTGCTCGTGAGTGCACGGCTGTGCACGGGAGTGGTACTTGCCAAAGAGAAGATGACCTGCCTATCATGTCAGGTCAGGAGTACGAAGGGGCTACAAAGGAAGGAAGGGGCCTGTCAGCCTCCCCAAACTTGGAGTCCAAACATGGACTGATAGTGCTGGGAACTCAGCCTTCTCCTTCCATGGCCTGCCCTGCCCTTGACTTCTGGGATGACTCCATCAGAATATCGGAGCCTAAGGGACTTAGTCCCTCTTTGTAGAAATGAGGAAACTGAACAGTAAGATTAGCAGCGGAGATGAGGTAGAACTTTGGGGCTGAGTCTCCAAGGACAAATAAGACACAGCTGGATGAAGGAGAGAGTGAAGATGCCCAATCTCAGCATAGAGACCAGATGGCAGGTGGGGACAAGATCACAATGCTTTATGTCCTGCTTGTATAGGATTTGGATACTCTACGGACAACTAATATTAGCAAACTGACCTCATCATGTTCTCTAAACCACCACCTGTCTAGCTTTCTTTCACAAAACTTCTGAGTCTTCCAAGCCAGAAGACTTCAGATTTTTTGGGTCCCCTTATTTTATAAATGGGGAAGCTGAGACCCAGAGAAGGCAAAGGACTTACCCAAAATCAGGCAGCAAGCCAGATGCAACATGACTAAAACTGGAACCTGGGTCTCCTGCCCCACCCCCCAAATAACAAGATATCAAACTGGAAAGGACCTTAAGCTCTAGTCCACTAATTCGTTTTTACAGAGTGGGAAACTGAGGCCCAGAGAGGGAGCATGATTTCTCCAGAATCACATGGGAAGTAACTGGCAGGGCTGGACCTCTTGCCTTCCACTTGCTATCTCCAAGTCCAGAGGTTTTCTTACCATACCATGGCACAAGGCTTTCAACCTTAACCTCCTTCCCACAAGTCACTGCCTTCCTTCTCCCCGAATCTTCATGGGTTTTCCTTTCCTTCTTTTTATCTCATCTTTACCCAAAAAAGGCTGAAAACCTGTTTCTCACTCTCCCATCTGTCTCTGAGTACCCTAAGTCCCCGTCCCTCTTCTTCCCCCATCCCTAAAACACAGTCAGACAAATCAGAGACATTCAGACTCTGGGATCTAAAAAGAATCTCTGACACTATCCATCTCACACATACCTGAACAGGAATTCTGATAAATGGTCCAACAGCCTCCATGTAAAGACCACTATAGAAAGATAATTCTTCAGAGAGGTCTATTGCAATGCTGGACTAATTTAAGCTTGGATGGTTAGGGCTTATCCATAGGGCTGAAATCCTTCTCTCTTCACCCTCTTCCTATCAGAATGTAAGCTCCCCTGAGGGGATTGTCTCATTTTTGTCTTTGTATGCTCAATGCCTGGCACATAGTAGGTGTTTAATACAAGTTTCTTGATTGATTAGTCCTATTTCTGACCTCTGAGGTCACTAAGAATGACTCAAACCCATCTTCCACATGACAGAACCTCAAATATCGAATTATAACATTGTGTCCCTAAGTCACCTCCTCTGCAGGCTAATAATCCCGAGATCTTTCACCTCATCTTCCTATATGGTCATCCCTCGCCATTTTGATCACTTTCCTATGGTCATACCAGCTGGTCAATGACTATCTGCAATTATGGCCTTAGGGACAGGCACAGTTAAATATCTCTGCCTTCATTTAAAGACTTCAGGGCCCTTTAACAAACACCAAGGCCAGAATTCTCTGGTCTCATGTCCCTCCCTCCTGTGTCCTTATAACCCTTACCCACTCCTGCATGGGATGCCCTTCCCTTAGCTATATAGCTTCCTGCGCCTTTGTCTTCCCAGCTGCACTCAGGTTTTGCTTCCTTCAGGTATTCTTCCTAAGGAGGAAGCATGCTGAGGTAGAGAAGAACACCTGAGTTGAAAGCTAAAGGCCCAGGCTTCTGCTCCTATCCCTGCCACTAATTCCCTGAGTTTTTGTTCAATTGTCCTATTCTTCCTGGCCCCATTTGGGGTTTTCTTGGCCAAGACACCAAAATGGTTTGCATTTCCTTTTCCAGCTCATTTTACAGATGAGGAACTGAGGGAAACAGGGAGAAGTGACTTGGCCAGGATCACCCAGCTACAGTGTCTGAGGTCGGATTTGAACTCGGGAAGATGTGCCTTCCTGATCCCAAGCCTAGCACTTCATCCACTGCACCTTCTAGCTTCCTACAGGGCTGTTGTAAAGGTTTAATGAAAGGACCTAGCCTAGTGGAAGAGCTTTAATGGAAAAGCACAATATACTTTATACAGGATTGAGCTTGGTAGCCTAAATCATTCTCCGCCCATTCTCCTGCCGGGTGACTTCAGGTTAAAATGATGGGGTAGAGATGGGATGAGGACTCTCAGAGGGCTTGCTGGAGCTGGAAGTGACTGGGAGGTTCAAGTCTTCCTGGGCCTTCAAGTCTTTGGGCCTACCTCTGCCTCCCACAGGTCCAGGGCTAAGGGAAGCCATTCCATTCTGAGGCCCCTCTGCTTGCCCTGGTTCTGAAGAAATCCCTTGTGTATCTTTCCTAACATATTTCTCTCTTTCCAGCCTTTTCATGCTGCACTTAAGGAATTTCTCACATCCCAACCTGCCCAGACCCAGGCACCTTCCAAGAAACTGAGACTAACAGCCTGATTCGAGGGATCGCACCTCCTTCCAGCAGCCTCAGTTTTTAGGAAGGAGGGAGAAGAAGGCAGGACCTTTGAAGAAAGGAGAAGAGGAGAGGGAAAAAAATCTGTGTCCCAGCCTGGAACCCCTCCTCCACTGTTTTCTCCACATTCACCGGCCTCAAGGGACTGGGAAGGCAAAAGGTTAATGGGATATTTGTTCCCAATTCTGCCGCAGCCAAGGGGACATCTGATATGCACCTTGTCCTCTGTTCCGCTGCTTACTATCCACCCCCATTCCAGGGTGGTTGTTAGCTCAATCAATTGGTCACAGTGGGTTTGGTGATCAAAAGACACAACTTCACACTGCACTAATGATCTAGACTTATCAGCTAGAAGCCGACTGCCTGGGAAAGCCAAATTTAACAAAACAGAATCAAACACAATCCCTCTCATGAGTCTTGAGCTCCCATCCTGAGATTCAAAGTAGGAAGGGTTATCTTAGAAATCATCTACTCCAACTTCTTCATTTCTGCAGATGGGGAAACTGAGGCTCATAGAAGGAAAATTACTTGTCCAACATCACACAAAAAAGTAGAGGAGGCGGGACTCGCACCTTGGTTCTCTGCTGCCAGATCCATTGCTCTCTCATCTGAACATGGCATCCCAATGGCTCAAATCCTATAGCTCTTCAATTTATTAGTGGAATAAAGCACTGAACCTGGAGTCAGAGACATGACTACTTCTTAGCTCTATGACCCTTTCTAATCATTTAACTTCTATGTGCCTCAGTTTCCTCTTCTTTAAAAAGGGATAATGACAGCACTTACCTCCCAGGGTTGTTGTGAGGATCAAATGAGATACATGTAAACTACTCTTCAAACCTTCATAGCACTATATAGATGTGAATGGTTATTATTTCTAGAGCGCTTTACCACTGTTTATCATTATTATTAAAGGAAATCCTTATTTTTCTTTTATAGAATTCAAACCAAAATGGTTGCTGTCCTGCTATTATTCTTACATCTGTTCTGTGGACTATAGCACAGGAAGATCAGCTAATTACTTACAACGGGGTGATGAGGATGAGATGGACTTCACCGGGCTCATCCCTGCAAGGTCCCTATATCATAAAGGCTTTATCTTCCCTGCAGTCTAGAGGTCATGAGTGGCTGGCACAGTGACATTTATTTTTATGGATCCCTGTTATATCCTAGAGATTTGTGTTCACCAATTCAACCTGAGATGATGCTCCTGTTGTTATTCTGGGTTGAGGCTTGGATTTCATCATTTGGAGGTGGAGGAGAGTTCTCAGGGAGGAAACTCCCCTCTATCAACATAGATTGGCATTGACTTTGCAAGCTGAGAGAACGACCTAGAATAGTGAGTTTGATGCCTTACTCAGGGTCAGCCCTCTTTCTATTAACTAGCAGCTAGGCAGCTCAGTGGGTAAGAGTATTAGGCTCGAAATCAAGGAGATTCATCTTTATGTGTTCAAATTCAGCTTCAGACACTTACTAGCTGTGTGAGTCTGGGCAAATCACTTAATTTTTTTTCTTTTTGGGGAAGGCAGTTGGGGTTAAGTGACTTGCCTAGGGTCACTTAACTAACAAGTGTTAAGTAGCTGAGACAGGATTTGAATTCAGGTCTTCCTGATTCTAGAGCCAGTGCTCTATCCAGTGCACCATCTACATGCCCCCATCATCTAATTTCTGCTTACCTCAACTTCTTCAACAGTAACTTGGGGATAATGTTAGCACTCACTCCTCAGAACTGTTGTGAGGGTTAACTGGGATAATATTTACAAAAAGGTCTCAGCACAATGGCTGGCATGTGACACTCTATAAATCCTCATTCCCTTTCTTCTTCCCTGACTCCCGCAGAAGGGTTCTTGCCTGAAAGTCCCTCACCTTTATATGCAGTTTAAGTTTGACAAAGTGCTTTCCATTATAGTGTAATAGGAGAATCATTTGATGTTCATAACAACCCTGTGAGTCAGGTGCTATTGTTATCTCCCTTACAGGTGAGGGAACTGGGGCTGAGAGGTTCGGTGCCTCATGGCTAGTAAATATCCGAGGAAAAATTTGAAGTCGGGCCTTTCTGACTCAAAGTCCAGCACTTTAATCTACTAAACCATCTAGCTAACTGCTAGAAGATGTCAAAACCTTTCAAAATGGTCACTTGTCCCTCTAGACAAGGAGAGATGAACTTCCACAAATCTTCAGTCCCTAAATATTCTAGGAGAGGGAATATAGCCTTCAGAAGTCAACTGGATTCAGCATTTGAAGGCCTCTTGGGGAATCACAAACTTAGAATTGGAAGGGACCCCCACCCCATTTTATAGATGAGAATACTGAGGCCCCAAAGAGGTTAAATGATTTGGAAGCTTCTCATTGTCTTGAGGCCCAGAAAGGGCAAAGCCATTTTAGCTTTTGCCGTTATTGTTCCCCGTGGCCTTGCACATTTGAGGCACTTAATATGCTTGCTGAATTGCCTGAGATTATCTCCTTTCACTGAAGGAGGTTTGAACACTGACTTTCAAGCTTTGGTTCCTACCACCATCCTAGTCCTCAGATTCACAAAGGAGATGAGTGGCAGAGGCCAGGTGGGTTAGCATGGCGAAAAATGACCGAATCCACCTCAGGTGACACAGCTGCAGATCAGGCCCCTCCATCCCACAAAGGATTGCTCCACAGGTGTTTCCCATTATCAGTTTGTGGTGGGACGCCCCAGCAGCCTCCCAGCAGGAGCCCCCTGGCCTAGGGGGGGAACAGACCCAGTCCTTCCTGGCCGGAAGGCCACAGGCCAACGTGACCACCTTTGTGTTACCAGCACCATCTCCACAATGCTCAGGGCAGGATATTGATCGACATCAACTTGTTACCCATACCTACGATTACACAGTGCAGGCTTCTGTTTGGGCCTCCAGCTGTCTCTGACCTAGGTCTCTGAGACAGAGCAAGACCTAGAGAATCACATCAAAGGATCTCGGAACTGACCATTTAATCAGCCTAGGCTCGTACCTTCTGTCACATCCCCAACCAGTGGTCACCTAACCTCTGCCCGAAGCTCTCCAGTGACAGGGAATGCCCTCTGAGGCAGCTTAGCTCATTCTATTTCCCATCATTGTGAGTTCTCCTACCCAGAACTGAAACTTGCCTCACTGCAAACTCCCCCTACAGCTGCCGGTTCTACCTGGTGGGGCCCAAGCAGGACAAGGTTAAGCTCTCTCTTCCATAAGTCACCTTTCAAACATCTGAAGACAAAGTACCGTATTCCCTCTGGATCTTATCTTCTCTGTGAAATTCAGAGAAGCAAGGGGGGACTGTGAAGGGGTGCTAAGAGAAGAACACAAAAGCAAGCAAACAGTGCACAAGAAGACTACAATAATGTGAACAATCTCCTTAAAGCATGATCAAACTTCTGCACTGTCCAACCCCAGTCCTGGAGGACTGATAACGGTCTTCCTTCCTCCTCTTAGTAGCAAGGTGGGAAGCACAGATGTGCAAAGTGGTACTTGCTCACACACTCAGATGTGCTTGGCAAGGCTTGGCTTTGCTTACGTGTTTTGAGTTACAAGGAAGGACTTACTGCTGCCGGTGGTGGTGAGGAAATTAAGGTAAAATAACCATTGTAAAGAAACAAAAGGCAATCATAAAACTTAAAAATAAGTACAGAAGTAAAGCTCTTCTCTAGGCTAAACATGCCCCGTTCCTTCTCTTGGAATTAAACTTTGGCGGTTTCGTACACCTGGAATCCTAGGCCCTTCCGGCTCTGTGGAGGGCTGGTGACTCCCTTCATTGCAGTTCACTCAGATCACCTTGTACATATTTGCATGGATGCAGAACACATGTTGCCCAGATTGTAAATTTCTCGAGGACAGGGATCGTGATTGCTTTTTCCTTTGCGTCCCCAAAGTCTGTGTCACAGTAAGTGACCAAAAATCTCTCATTAATTGACAGATAACCTAGTTTACTGAGAGACTGATAATCTAGCTTAACCCTCGCCCTCTCATTCCTAAAAGTTTAGAAAGCGAATGGCTTGCCCAGCTAAAAAAGCCAGGATTCAAACTCAGGTCTGGTGATTCCAAGTGCACTATCCCTTCCACAAAACCACATCCACAACAACTTTAGAGCTCACTTCAGAGAACCTCTAGTCCACGCTTTGCTTTCTGACTACAGAGGGGAAGAAGGAAGAGACCAGATCAGCCAGCCAGTGCGTCTGAGGCTGGCCCCCGCGAACCCCCACACCCCAGCATGGAGGGCTCTCTCCCCTCCCTGAGCAGGAGCCTCCTCTGCACCCCTCCCCCCAAGATCCAATCTGGCAGAGCCGGGGAGAGGTGCCAACACTCAGTGCTGTTGGCTGGGGGTGGAAGCCAGGCAGCCTGAGATGTGTGGGAAGAGCATTTAAAAAAAAATTTTTTTGTCGTCTTTAGCAAGCCCGGGCCCCCGTTTCCAAGCTGTGCTCCTGAGCTCTCGGCCGCATGACGCAGCCGTGGTGAGAGGGTCCGGGGGCGGCAGGGGAGAAGGGGCCCCTCCCTCAGCCAGCTGCTGGGGTGCGATGCCGAGGGGCACCCCCGGGGAGGCAGGCCGGAGCCTCAGCCAAGGGGGAAGTGGCTCGGGCCTCCGGACTGGCAGATTAGGTCAGGGAGGCAGAGAGGGGCTGAGTTTGGATCCCCATGAGTCTGAGGAGAGGGCTGAACTAGTGGGGCTCCCAAAATAGCCTGCATTCATCTTGCATTTTCTGGTTACAAAGGCCCTTTACATCTGCTATCTCGTCTGATCTTCACAATAGTCCTGTGAGGCAGGTACTGGATTATTAGCCCCATTTTACAGAGGGAGAAACTGAAGCTCAGAGATGCACTAGAATCTGCCAAATGGGTCATGAGTGGGAGCTGGGACTAGAACTTGAGCCTTCTGACTCTGCCTGGGACCTTGTCTGCACACCTCCTCTAATCACTCCCTGATAACTGGGTGAGGGGGCAGGATTTAGTCTTTAGTCTAATTTTTTTTTTTTGGCAAAGCAATTAGGATTAAGTGATTTGTCCAGAGTCACACAACTAATAAGTGTTAAGTTCTTGAGGCTGGATTTGAACTCCTGACTCTAGGGCCGGTGCACTATCCACTGCCCCATCTGGCTGTCCAGGATTTTAGAATAATAATAACAGGGAACAGTTGTTAAGCACCTACTATGTACCTGGCACTGTATTAAGTGCTTTACAAATATTATCTTATTGGTTCTTACAATAATCCTGGGAGGTAGGTGACATTATTATTTTCATTTCATAGTTGAAGAAACAGGTAGATAGAGGTTAGATGATCTGTCCAAGATCACATAGATATTAAGTATATAAGGTGGGATTTGAACTCAGGTCTTTTTGATGCCAGGCCCCTATTTACCATGAGCCCTGGAAAAAGAATCTAGAGACTTGTGTTCTTGCTATTGATTTTAAGAATTAGTGCTGTCCCTCCACCAAGATATAACCTCAGAGCAACTATTTGGCACAGTAGATAGAGTACCAGAGGAATACTTGAGTTCAAATCCAGTCTCAGACACTTAATATTTACTAGCTGTGTGATCTGGGCAAGTCCTTTATCCCAATTGCATGGGGGAAGAAGACATAACCTCCTTTAGGTCAGGAGACTGTGCTATTATGGTAGCACAGTAGAACTATATCAGGATTAGTTATCCTCCAAAATGTTTGTTGGATTATTTGTAATTTGCATAATTTTGTCTGGAAAGGTACAGTTCCATAAAAGTGAACTTCTTAAACAACTGACAAGCATCCCTTTAAACATCAAAAAAAAAAATTAAAAAATAAATATATGACAGAAGTGTTTTGAAATCCATATTTCTTTCTAATTGTACTATGTAAGCATCACTCACCTAGTCATTTCTGTCTAGAACAAATAGAACCAGAAAGGAAGTCAAGAGTCCTCCAAGTCCAAATTAGAGGACAGTGAGTTTAAAAACACTTCACAGGTGGTCATTTAACAACTCCTTTAGACAAGAAATTTCCAAACCTTATTTTGCATCCCCAATTTATTTCAATTCAGTTTCATTTACAAAGAACAGCAAACTTTCAGGGTAAGAGAGAGAAATACAGTTGTGATATAATGGAAATAGCACTGGCTTGGAGACAGGAAGACTTGAACTGTATCCCTCTGTCACCAACTCAATATGATCTTGAACTGGTTCCTTCTCTTCTTTAGCCTCAATTTTCCCAGCTGTTTAGTGGAGATTGATCATTCTTGCCTCAATCCGCTTCCTAGTCCTACCAGGAAGATTCAGTATATAACTGGTTATGGCTGCAACAAGTAACTGTAACTTGCAAAGAGCTTGCCTATCATATTTAAAATGTAAGAGAGTGCAAACTACATCTAGTCTGTAAGAAGCTTCATAAATGAGAGCTGGATGGAGGTGAGGTGATACCCCCCAATCAGACAATGGCAGATCTCACCCTTCTTGCCAATCAGGAGTTGGAGCTTGGGGCCGCAGATGTGTTCCAAATTAGGTCAAGTATGAAAAATGTGAGCTCCTAGGTTGGATGATACCAGAGGCTTAAACCAGGGTGGGGCAGGAGGATGTAGACACACATAAACAAAACACAAAAGGGGCATCAGCTTCTTGAAATTGCTCTGGGCATAATAATGGTGAAAAATGTAACTGACATTTCTATATTGCTTTATAATTTACAAGGGTTTTAAATATTCTGCAAAGGAAAAGACTTCCCATATAAACCTCAAAGTTTGAGAAATATGGCATCCCATTAGCTCACTTGATCTTCACAACAATCCAGTGTGGTTAGTAGTATGGATTGGTATTCCCCACCTTGAACCTGTAATTTCAATATTGTGGGGAATCGTGTAGTGTGGGAACTCCTTCCATCACTGTAGAATGATGATCTATCTATAACTTACAGTCTTAAGTGAATTATCTGGAGACCCCAAAAGGATAAGTAACTTGACCATAATATTACAATTAGTGGGAGTTGGAGGTGGGACTTTAAGGTCTTCCCAATTTTCTATGAACTATGCTATGCTGCCTCTAGGACAGGTATAATTCCCCTTCCCCCAATCCTGTACCACCTTCAAGTTCAGCATCCATATCTAGGAACTGCACCCATTCCAACCTCCACTCTAAGCTTGATTAGTCTCCTTTATTAACTAAGACAACTCACATTTAAACCGCATCTTAAGACTTACAAAGTACTTTCAGCACAACAAGTTTGAGACAGAGCATACATATAATTACTTCCATGAATAATCTAAGGGTCTGAGAAACAAAATGACTTGTTTATATCCAGGCACATGGTCAGTGCCAGAGGTAGGATTGGTACATGGAATCCAAATTCACATTCTTTCCCCTATAACATTCTGCCTCTCTCTTCTTTAAACTTCTAGAGAATTCAAAACTGAAAGGGGCCAGAGACCCAGGTAGTGGGGAATGACAATATAGCTAATAAGTAGCAGAGCTAACTCTCTATAGTCAAATTCAGGGTTTTTTTTTTTTTTATTCCAAATCCAATCTTCCTATGCCATGGTCCATGCCCATGACTTAGTCCTAATCATAAATTGTCTATAATTGCTATCATTCCATGCAAAGGAGCCTTGATTCTCCTATTTGACCATTAGTTCCCTAATATGGGTTGTCACACTTCATCTGTGTGCCCCTTAATGTCTGGCTGCCACAGGTCTGGGTTCTCTCCAAGTGTTAAATCGTTACTTGGCTACCTGGAAAAAGGAAAAATGGGGGGTATAATGGTGGAGAACAGGGAGACACTCTGGATATGGAACACTCAGCCTTTTTCTAGCTTCCTTACTTGTTCCTGGTTCTGTCCTCTGGAGCCAATTAGTGGAAGTTTGCCTCCTCTTCTCTAAAATATCCCTTCAAATATATGGAGGCAAAAATCACTTCCACTCCCCACTCTTCTATTCTGCCATTCTCACCATACTGGCTCATATCCAAGTATAGGACCTGGTCTCCCCTTCACTCACTCCCGGGATCTCACTCCTCTGTAGGATCCCCAGTGTCTATTCATTTACCTAAAATACTTCTTAAGTTATTATTTTGTATATAGCACCATTAAACATTAAGAATGCAAAAAGAAACAAAACAGTCCCTGCCCTCAAGGAGCTTACTTTCTTCCAAGGAACTTATCAACATCTCTCCTGAAATGTATCTCAATTGATCCTTCATCCTGGTAGGGATATTTATCCATCACTGCTTTTAATTTTTTTCCTTTTGCCATTTCAGTGGCATGTGAAACAAACTCCCTAAAGCAAGTTTTTCTAAGAGGGTTTATTACTCCTAGACCTAAATACAAAACGTACTGTATAACATTATCTAAAGCCTTCCATCAGTCACAATGCATATATCCTGCTCCCCTTATCTTAATGGGAGACACAGGAAGGGGTTCAGGGCTCCCCGACCTAATTCCTGGAAGCCTCCCAATCTAAAAACAATGAACAATTTTAGTCCTCTCAGACTGAATCCTTACTGGGGCTGGTTAGTTTTGAACCTCTTTTCTAGGCCATAGCCCCACCCTTACCCCCCCAAACATGGATTACCATTTTGCAGATGTGTGTCTTTGGTCACTTAGGGAGACAGAGGAGGAGAATATGTACAGTTCCCTGCTTGGTGCAGACCATTTCTATTGCCAGACATATAAGCCTTCCTAGGGTAGGCCCAGGAGCATCATCTTTTCTCAAGGATGAAGGTAACAGCAGCAAAACAAGATCCTGTCATTCTTTCAATTGTGCTTCCTAACCACTTCAAACATACACACACACACTCACTCTGAGCCATTCTGTCTGTATATGCCCTAGTAGCCTCCAGGTCATGCAAAAAAAAAAAACCCAAAATGACAATTTCTATCCTGGGAGAGTGGTTCTGGAGACTTGGTCTAAGGGAATCCTTTTGGTAAGTGAGAAGAACCCAGATGTCCTAAAACACAGCTGTTCTTTATAACTATCACCATCACCATTACAGATGTATCTCTTCCTCCCTCCCCCTTTTCACACACAGACACAAAAACCTACAGAAAAGCATACAGAGAATAGACATACCATACATACGCACCTAGGGATATAAAGGCATACATGCAAAGACACTTAAACATGAGCAAAGACACATAGAGATATATGCAGAAGCATGCAGAAACACACTCAGAGATGCACACTACATATGTCCCAATATATGCATAAATCTACCACTACATACACTTAGAGATGTACTGTGTCCAAATCACTAGTATTTCCAGCACCTGCTGGAAACAGATCGATCAGCCCCTCAGTGGCTGCTCAGAAGAGGTCCCTAGGGCTATTTTGCCACCTGTGGAGCAATCAGACCCTCAACCCCACAGCTCTCCTTAAGTTCTAATGATAGCAACAGGCCCCACATTCAAGAGAATTGATTTCTTTTGCCATGCCATTTCTTTGCCATCCAAAGGGCTCTAGTAGCTTCAGCTCTGCCCTGTCCATGGTACCTCTAGACCACACCCCCTTCCCATCCCTCTTCCATAGTCTGCAAATCCCTTTGATCCTAGAGTGGCCCCAGGCTCTAGAAATTTTCTTAGGTACAGAAAGAGATTAATCTACTCCTCTTCCCCTTACACATCACTCAGTCCCTTCCTTGGAACCTTGTCAGGTCTGGGCAGCAAACACCATTGGATTTTCTGAGTCAGTCAACCTAAAGGAGGGAGACTAGTTTCCAAAAAGGGGGAGTTGGGATGGAGAGGGCAGCCTTTTTCTAAGCTCCTCCAATATTGTACCCCCTTTGGCCAGCCAGGTCTAGGAAATCTTCCTTGGGGTCTCCAGTTTCCCCTCAGACCTGGAGCTTTAGGCCTATTCATCAGCAGACATCTCTGGCCAGACCTAGCTGAGAGTGGTGGTGGTCACCCTTGTCTAGGATGTCCCAGAGTCTAATCTTGGTAGAGTGGCACCAGTAGAAGGGGGAGGTGAACTAGCCATCCAATCCTTCCCATGGATTTAGGCCCATGGAGCTTTGATTGTTGTGGGGGTGAAGGAGAAGGGGGGACCCTGTGCTTATATTCTTTCTCTGCCTGTAGCTTTTAAGCTGTGAGCTTAATTAGATAGGAAGGAGATAACTAGAGAAAGAGAGGAGCTTCCCCTTAGCCTTTTTCCAACCTCCCTCAGGGGATATAGCAGAACCTGCCCCTGTTGTGGGGAAGGGTGCCCAGATTGAAAGACTCAACATTCTGACCGAGTGGGTGAACCTGGCCTGGACGAAGAAGCTGGAAGGAGGAGCTACAGGGGATCCTTCTACATCAATACCTTTTTCAGAGTCCAGTGCTCATTATCCTCCTCTTGTCCCATTTTCCTTAAGAAAGAGAGGACAACTTTCCTAGGATTGGATGCCCCCCCATAGTGAAACTCATTTTCTCCAGCCTCTTTATCACCCTTCATTCAAGTGTTCCCCCCTTCAATCCAATCTCCCTTCATATGAAATATTAGTATTATACCAGTCTCTCTTTTATGTTTTTAAAGCCCAACATAACAGAGAAAGCCAACATAGATGAAGAGAAAGGCATAGGACACAGAGGCTGAAGCCCCACACGGTGAGTCACATGTCCAGGTAACACACGTCCCCCCTCCCCCCCAGGAACACAGAAGCCTCCGGCACATCTGGGCACATCTGGACATGCAGCACCCGGGCCTGCACCTCCTTCCCCCTTAGTCCAATTCAGCCTTTGAGGGAGGGACCCAGGCGTCCAAAGCAGTCCTCTCAGGCCACGTGAGCCCCCCCCATTCGTCCCTCCCGGAAAGTCGCCCCCACCACCAGGGCCCGTCCACGTGCATTTCGCAGTAAATTCTTCCAGCAGAGGCCCCTGCCCCCCATCCCCATCCACATTGGTCAGAGTCCTATGTGCAGCCTGCACTAGGGGCCTTGGCTATGACCCACCCCCAATCCCCTATCCAGGGAGTGCCCCCCCCAGCTTTCTCCCCAGCACCTCCCCCCACAGCCACCAGGGGAAGGACCGGGACGCTGGTAGCTGGATAGTCCGAATCCCCCGGAGGTTCTTAGAATCTACGAAGAGGGGGCGGGCCGGGCCCGGTTCTTACCGGTCCTGCCAGGATTGAGGAGAGGACTGTCGGGCCCCAATCTTCCCCGGCATACATATGCACCCCATCAGGACTGAAGAAGAGGCTAACTAGGACCCTAGTGTTTCACTACTATCTCCCCTTCCTGGGAATGAGGAAGAGGCTGTCCGGGGCTACAAGACCGTCACCACCCCGCGGGGCTACTGTGAATCAATACCCTGGCACAGTGACCCTTCCTCCCGGGATGAGGAAGTGGCTGCCAGGGGCCGCAGTGCGCTCCCCCCCTCTCCAGGCTCTGTGAATTTATGAGGAAAGGGCTGCCCCAGCACAGTGACATCCTCCTTCCAGACGAGAGGGAGCTGCTCTGGTCCCTATCTTCCCCACCCCCGCGCCCCCGCCCATGGATAAAGAGTGGACTGACCAGGCTGGGGCTGCTCCTCTGGAATGAGGAGGGGGATGCCCAGCTGCAGTGAAGCCGGCCTCCCCTACCTCACCCCTGCTACCCCTCATCCTAGTCCCTTCCCAAACCCCGGCCCGGCTCACCTGAGCTCTGCTCTCCCGGCTGCCTCCCCGGGCCATGCAGCGCACACGTCTCCGCGGTCCCAGCTCGGTTGCTGCGCTCCTGGTCCGGCTCCTGGTCCGGCTCCGGCTCCGGCTCCGGCTCTGGTTCTGGTTCCGGATCCTGCTTCTGTTCCTGGTCGGGCTCCAGGTCCGGCTCCGGCTCCGTTCCGGCTCCGGCTCCGGCTCCGGCTCCGGCTTCGGCACCGGCCCTTAAGCAGAAACAACGGTGGCTCCGGCCCCCGCCCGCAGCGCCCCGCACGGCCCCATGCCCAGAGATGCTGCAGGAGCCGCGGCCGCCCGAGATCCCCCGAGAATACGGCAGGAGCGGCCGGGAGGGGCAGGTGGGGGAGAGCAGGGAGGGGATGAAAGGGGAGGGAGCGAGGCGCCGACCGGCTGCTCCCAAAACCAGGCACGGACTTAGGAGGGTGGGACTAAGTGTGTAGGGGCGGAGGCGGGGGCGGGGGGCGGCCACAGAGGAAACTGGGAAAGGGGGGGGGGACGCAGAAAACTGGGGCAGTGTGCGCCAGGCGGGAGGGGCCGCCAAGCGCCTAGTGGTGCAGCCACCTAGAGCCAGGCTGTCCTGCCCCTGGCGCTGAGGGGATGGAGAAAAAGAGCATCAAGTTCCGACCATCGCCGAATGGATCTAGAACCCGTCAGAGGAGGAAGAGAGACAAAGTTAAGAGAATCAGTCGGGGAGGCTTATATGCAATGGTACTCAGTGTAGGTATGAGTTCAGGCCCCTAGAGGGTCAGTCTGTTTGCCAAAATACAGGGTCAAGACTCAGTTTCGAGTAGGGATTTCTAACCTGTGGACCATGGATGTGAAGTTGAATGAATTAAAAATATATATATATATCTTTATTTCAACATAAATTGGTTTCCTTTGTAATTATCTGTATTTTATTAATTTAAAAATATTATTCTGAGAAACAGGATTTGACCAGTCTGTCCAAGGGATCCATGACACAGAAAAGATTAAGAATCCCTTGTCTAGGACCAGAGTAAGGACTCAGGCAAGAACTTGGGGTTTGAAGAGTCTGCAAGTAGGTACATCCCTAAAATTAACTTATGTTACAGATCAGTCAGATCTCCACTAAACAGGAGGCAACATTATGGGTGGCTGATTGGATACTGATGATAAGGGGCAACTGCTTCAAGCTCTGTGAATATAACATATTTCTTTGGCCTCTCTCTAAGCTTTAGCTGGTTGTGAAGATCTCTGTCCAGGGATGTTGGGCCCCCTTGCTTCCACTTCAGTTGGAGAGAAATCTGGTGGAGAAATGATCAGAGAACTGCTGGCAGTATTTGGTACATAACTCTGGATAGAAGAGGCTCATAGATCTAGAATATGAACTCCAGGCATCCCTCCTCCCCTCTGATAATAGAATGCTTAGCTTCCTTCAATGCTAATCTCAAGTTAACTCCTACAGGAAGTCTATCCTGATTCCCCCACACATCCCCTTCAGCTACTAGTGACCTCCTTCTGGAAATTATTTTGCATATATTTTGTATTTCATTTTCAAATGTACATGTTGTCTCTCCCAACTCACAATAGAATATAAGCTCCTTGAAAAGGAGCTAGTTAATTTATCTTTGTAAACCTCAAATGCAAGCATAGTGCCTGGCAGAGAATAAGTAGTGCTTAATAATTTGCTGTATAAATGGATGAATCTTTTTTTTTTCCAGAGCTATTTCTTACCACACTTAATAAGTACTTATATAATACTTAATAAATATTTGGAATGATAAGGTCATAGATTTAGAGCTGAATGAGACCCTAAAGATGAAATCAGATTCTCTCATTTACTGATGGAAAACAGCCCTCGGGACTTGTCCAAGGTCACAGAGATAGTAAGAGTCAGAGAGTGAATTTTAACCTACATTTAGAAGTCTGCGTTTTCACCTTGACTTTGCTGCTAACTCACTGTGTATCTTGTCGAAATGTCTTCCAAATTTCTTTCAGTTTTTTTTCTCTTTAGAATAAAGGGATTGACTCAGTCAAATTCGTATTCTGAGGTTACATAAACATATAGCCAGACACCAGTGAACAACAAGCAAGTTTGTAAGAACAGATTTACAGGGAGCTCTCCATGGTCCTGACCAGTCCTCAGTAGCATCACCTCCTTGCTTTGATCCTTTGAGACTAGAGTCAACCTGCCCATTTTCTCAATTTTGCACTTCAGTGCAATAATGTCAGGTTCCTTCACCTCCCCTCCCCTTGAACAAAAATACTCCCCCTTTTCTGAGGCTTCTGCTTATCCTGCTGACCCACAGCCCAAATTAATTTTCAACATAAAATATTGTTTTCTGTATTCCTGCTCTCCAGCATTTGCTAACTGTTCTTCCCATTCTTTACCTTCTCTCCCTGATCCCTCCACAACCTGGAAATCTCCCATAGACTTATATATTTAGAGCCAGAAGGAACCTGAAGTACTATCCAGTCTCTTTTATACAGTGAGAAATTGAGGACAAAAGAAAGGAAGAGACTTGCTTGGGGGGGGGTGTCACACAATAAGTTAGTAACTTAGTCAAGTCTTCTGATACCAACACTCTCATTCTCCACAGAATGCACATGCTGAAACTAAGCATTGTTTTAAAAAAGTCACAACCAATCTCACCACCTTCTTGAAGTTTTCCCAGACCAAGGTGATCTGAGCTATAAGAGATAGTGAATATGACAATACTGTTCACCTGGCCTTGAGCAGCCTCAGTCTGATGTTCTTAATCTTCTTGTATGTGGACCTTTTTATCTGATGTAGGGTACAAGGTCAGGAGCTAGGGATTACTTGTCACTAAATCCCTAGACTTATATCAGTGCTCTTGACATGGATGAAAGGTGCTCAGGAAATATTGAATTCAATCTACTTTAGGACAAGGAATGATTGAATTTGTGTCTTCATAGCCTAAAACAATGCTTGGCACATAGCAGGTTCTCAGTAAATGCTTTATTAATTGTTGTTTCATTGGTGAATTGGAAAGAGTTATAGCTCTGGAATCAGAGGAGCTGGGTTTAAATTCCCTACTCTGATGCTTACAACCTTGGTGACCAAGTCATTTGATGTCCTTGGGCTTCAGTTTCTTCATCTGCAAAATAAAGATGTTCAATGAGTTATTCTTAATCATTTATGATATTGTGAAACTGGCAACTTGGTCAAGCCAATGGACTTCTATTCAGAATGTTTTAAAATGCAGAAAATATATGGAATTACAAAGGAAAGTAATAGTTTTGAAAAACAGTAATCAAAAATGTGTATTTAAATTTTTTTATGAGCCCCAGGTTAAGAACCTTTAGATTGGATAGACTCTGAATCTCTTCTATATCTAAATCCACAATCCTATGATTATCCCTTCCAGCTCAAAGATTTAGGTGTCTGGCTAATTATTCATCTAGGCCTGGGAAATGAAACCAGAAAAGGCTTAGGGATTGGAATGAAGGAATAAGTCCCAGAAGTTCCTTGGTAATTTTTCCTCCTTTTACTAACCCCCTATTGTGAGCCTGATATCTTTTGACTACTTCTTTTCTTCAGAGGAAATTGGGAAGAAAACAGAAAGAGATAAAGCTCATAATTGGAAAAATTATGGAGGTCATCTGGTTTGATTTCCCAGGAATCTTCCCTACAATGGTCATCCAGTCTCTGCTCAAATGTGCTCAAGGCAACTCACTATTGGATAGGTTTGATTGTCAGGAAATATCTTGTAACAAACTGAAATATGTCTCCAGAAAGACTCCGTGTCTTTCCCTATCCACTATCCTAGGTACTACTTTCACCCTCTAAGGTCCAAACAGAAAATGTTGATTTCTCTTTCCCATAAAGATCTTGAAGTTAGAAGAAGTAAGCTACAACTCTTGCTAATAGCAGGCTCTGATTTTATGGTTCCCAATCATAGGATTATAGCCATCACACTGATCAAAAGCATTGGCCAGCATTGGAAAGTCATGGAATAAAGCTTTCATAAGATATACAGCTGAAAGTGATCTTAAAGATTACATAGTTCAATTTTCCTCACTTTATATAGTTAGGAAAACTGAAGTCCACAGAGGTTTAAAAAAACTTAACTAAAGTAGAGTGAAGAAAGCATAATCTGGAACTGGGGAGGAGTAGGAGATCTTGATCTGAATCAGAAGTTGTCATTTTCCCCCTTGATAAACATCTGATCAGTGTTGGTGCAACTTTGCTGTTTATTCTATATTGTGAACAAGTGAATTTGCCTAGGTGCTTTAGTTTCTTCTTCTCTAAAATAAGCATGATAATATTCACATTTCCTAACTCCTAAGACACATGGCAGACTTTGAAGGGTTATAGAAAGGGGGATATTTTTATTACTATTATCATTAATAATTTATGAATAATAAAAATAACAAAAATGATGATGATAATATCTATTTTCTTTCCCTGGTGTTAATGAGTAAAACTGAGTTCTAAGTCCTACTCTGCAATCTGTTTTCTTCAGACTTTAATTATCAACAATAATTTCCTAAGGTCAAAGTTTATAGAGCACATTAATATATATCATCTCACTTTATCACTACAATAGCACTATCAAGTAAGCAGATTGTTTCCATAATATTTTACTTTGTATCTGAAGAAACTGAGGCTCAGACAGGGAAAATGATTTGATATAGTGAATTAGTGGCAGATCAGGAACAAGAGAAAAAGGAGACAAGATGGCAAAATAGCTCTAAAAAATACAGCTGAGCTGCTTTGAAAAGATCTAGAAATGAATTCTGATGGTAAAAATCAGTGAGTCATTTTTTTCCAGTTCAGGTCAGCACAGGGAGAAAGATAAAGGGGTCTATGAACACATACATTTCAATTCAAACTCAATTTTTTAAAAATAGAATTAAAATAGAAAAAAACCCTCTGGCAAATTCCTTATCAATTGTGTAAAATCTTTGATTATATCTTATACAATGGGAATAAAAAATTGAAACTAAAAAAAAAAAAAATCAGGACAGATAGATGGTGCAGTAGTTAGAGCACTGACTTTGGAATCAGGAGGACCTGTGTTCAAATCCAGCTTCAGACATTTAACACATACTACCTGTGTGACCCTAGAAAAGTCACTTAACCCAACTGCCTCTTAAAATCAATAAATAATAAAAATCAAGCTATTCAATCCACAGGAACAGATGCCACTACTTCCTAGTTCCAAGCCACAGACCCAGGATGGATTAAGGAATGGACATTTACCTGGGGTAAAATTCTGGGGTAAGGAGTGGTAACAGTCCCTGGTTTTCTCTGAGAGGAACAAATTCAGTGCAAGCAGCAATATTGTAGGACCACAAGAACAGAACAAAGTTTCATTTCCAGCTGCCAGCCCAGTTTGAATCCTGCAAAGGAATAACTTGAATGGGAATCCCAAACTAAAATGAAGTTTTCAGTTTTTTCACTCAGAACTGGCAGAGCTTCCTTCCTAGCTGCTTGCTAGTAGTTCAGTCCAGAAAAAGTCTGTTTTTGTTTAGACTCAAACCCAAGCCAAAAACTTTTAGAGCTCAGCCTAAAGGGGAAACAATCTGACCTTGCACTGCATGGACCACTTTCAGAATACTGAAAACTTATAGGTCCCCAGCTTGAGCTGTTTCTGAGATCTTGGAATAACAAAACACACAGCACCTCCAAGAAATCAGCGAAAGAAACCAAAACAAAAGATAACTCCCCCCCAAAAAAAAACATCCAAACAAACAAAATAAAAAACAGCCTAAGTCTTCTTTAACAAAGTGCATAGAGTTTGGCCTTAACATCAACTCCAAAGTCAGGAAGTTGACAGGATATGAATGATAAATGACAGAATGACAGAAAAAATGACAGAATGATAAAGCAGGCAAAAAAAAAAGGAATCCCAGCTAAAATGTTATGATGGTTACAGGGATGATCAAGAACAAAACTTAGAAGAAAATAGAATTCCTTCAAAACTGTTACAAACAAAACACAGCTTGGGAAAAAATTCAATTAGAATTTCTGGGAGAGATGAAACAAAAGTTTAAAAGAGTTTAAAATGTGTTTCTATACATAAAATGAGAGTACGAAAATTTTGGAAAAGTCACGAGAGCTATGGAAGAAAGAATTGGAAAGGTAATAAAAAGCTTGGCACAAGAGGTATAATAATACCTAGGTGATAAATTCCATAAAAATTAGAATTGATCAAATAGAATCCAGCAAATCCATGAGACAACAAGAAAAATTAATACAAATAGAATGTTAATATAAATGTTAAATACAAATGACTGAAAAATAGAAGAAACTCTAAGCTATCTTATAGCAAAAACAACTGATCTGGAAAACAGATTGAGAAGAAAAAATTTTAGCATCACTGGACTACCTATATATTATTACAAAAAAAAAGGAGAAACCATAGATATCATATTTTAAGAATCATAAAAGAAAACCAGATCTTTTAAAACCAAAATGAAGACTTCTAGGAACATCATAACCAAAACCAAAATTTGAGCCTTTAAGTCAAAGAAAAAAATATTTCAAAGAATCTGGTGGAGAATTCAAACCCTGAGAAGCCAATAGTAAGGACTGCACATTATTTAGCTGTTTCCACTATGAAGAAAAAGAAGAGTCTG
Organism: Sminthopsis crassicaudata; assembly: GCF_048593235.1. NCBI lineage: Eukaryota > Metazoa > Chordata > Mammalia > Dasyuromorphia > Dasyuridae > Sminthopsis > Sminthopsis crassicaudata. The sequence goes on along the minus strand of NC_133618.1, from coordinate 440,651,934 downwards.
GAATATGATAGTCCAGAAGGCAAAAGAAATAGGTTTACAGTCAAGAATAAGTTGCCCAACAAGCTGAGTCTAATCCTGCTGAGGAAAAATTGAATTTGTAATTAAATAGAGGATTTCCAAGTATTTATTATGAAAAGAAAAAAGCAAGACAAAAACTTTGGAATTAAAAAACAAGTGTCAAGAAAAACAAAAAAAAAGTTAAACATGAATGAACAATCATAGAAGAGTGAACAAGGATAAACTGTTTATGTTCAAATATGGGAAAATGATATATGTAGCCACTCTGAATCTTATCATCATCAGGGATCATAAAGGGACAAGACCTAGGAGTAGTTTCATTGTCTCTTGATGATCTTAAGAGAAGAATGAAAAAAAGGGGAAGAGGAATAAATTAGGAAGTGAAGGGAAAAGTTTAGGGAAAATCATCTCATATAAAGTGAATATAAAAGTAGGCATCCATACAAATAAGGAGGTGGTGAGGAGAAGGGGGAAAGGTATTTGAACTTCACTCTCATTTAAACTAGTCAAAGGAGGGAAAGCCATGCATACAATATGATATAGAAATGCTTTTCATTCAAAAATTAGTGAGAAAGGGGAGATGAGAGAATTAGAAGGAAGGAAGACTAAATGAAGAAATACTTTTTTTAAAATAGCTTTTTATTTTCAAAGTATATGCAAAGATAGTTTTCATCATTCACTTCTGCAAAACCTTTTTACAAATTGTTCTCCCTCTCTTCTCCCTGCTCCCTCAGACAACAAGTAATTCAATTATGTTAAACATGTGTGATTCTTTTATACATATTTCCACATTTGTCATGCTGCACAAGAAAAATCAGATCAAAAAGGGAAAAAAAGATAAAGAAAACAAAAATAAGCAAACTAACAATAAAAAAGTAAAAGCACTATGTTGTAATCCACATTCAATCACCATAGTTCTATCCTCCTAGATGCAGATGGCTCTCTCTATCACAAGTTTATTAGAATTGGCCTGAATCATCTCCTTGCTGAAAAGAGTCATGTCCATCAGAGCTGATCATTGCACAATATTGTTGTTGCTGGATACAATGGTCTTCTGGCTCCACTCATAAAGGAATACTCTTAAGCAAAACAAACTGTGTTTTTTTAAGCTTTTTACTTTCAAAACATATGCACAGATGATTTTTCTTGCATAGCCTTGTATTTCAGATTTCCTTCTCTTTCCCCTCTCCACTTCCCCTAGATAGCAAACAATTCAATATATGTTACACATGTTAAAATATGTTAAATCCAATATGTATAAACATTCATACAAGTTATTTGTATAACTTATAAAATTTATTTATTGTTTTATTTATACAATTCTCTTGCTGCACAAGAAAAATCAGATCAAAAAGGAAAGAAAATGAGTAAGAAAACAAAATGTAAGTGAACAACAACAAAAAGAGTGAGAATGTTATGTTGTGATCAGCATTCAGTTCCCCCAGTCTTCTCTCTGGGTAAAACAAACTTTGTTTAAGAATACATAGGAAGGCAACTAGCTGGTGCAGTGGATAGAGCACCAACCCTGATCTGGCCTCAGACACTTAACACATCCTAGCTGTGTGACCCTGGGCAAGTCACTTAGCCCCAATTGCCTCAGCAAAAAAAAAACAAAACATAGGAATCTGGAGGAATGCCCATCAATTAGGAAAATTATGCTATATATATATAGAATAGAATATTATTGTACTGAAATGATAAAAGGAGAACAATTTATGCAATGACAGCAATATAGTAGAGACAAACAACTTTGAAAGAATTAGAAATTATGACCAACATTATGATCAACCATGACTTGAGAAGACTCAGGATAAAACATTCTACCCACTTCTTGACAGAAAGATTCCAGATTGTAAAATGAAACGTTTCTTACATGACAGTGGAAGTTTTTGTTTTGCTTGACCATACATGTTTGTAATGGTAATTTTATTTTTTCTTTCATTCTGAGTTGGGCAAGGAGAGGTTTGAAAGAAGAGAAAGTGGATTTTTGCTGATTAAAAAAAAGAAATATACTTTTTTTAAAATAACATTTTATTTTTTCCAACTGCATATATAGTTTTCAACATTCATTTTGTAAAACTTTGGGTTCCAAATTTTTCTCCCTCTCTAATCCCTCCCCAAGACAACAAGCAATCTGATATAGGTTAAATATGTGCAATTCGCAATTCTTTAAAAATATTTCCATATTTGTCAAGTTGTATAAGAAAAATTAGATCAAAAGGGAAAAAAACACAAGAAAAAAAAACAAACAACACCCAAACTAAAAAAGTGAAAATACTATACTTTGATCCATATTCAGTCTCCATAATTTTCTCTCTGGATGTGGATGGCACTTTCTATCAGAAGACTATAGGAATTGCCTTGAATCACCTCATTATTCAAAAGAGACAAGTCTATCACAATTGATCATCACATAATCTTGTTACTGTATACAATTGGTTCTGTTCAATTACTCAATATCAGTTCATGTAAGTCTTTCCAGGCTTTTCTGAAATTAGCCTGCTTGTCATTTCTTTATTTCTTTTTTTTTTTTTTTATCATTTCTTATAACATAATAGTATTCCATTACAATTATATACTACAACTTGTTCAGTCATTCCCCCAATTGATGGGCATTCATTCAATTTTCAATTCTTTGCCATCACGAAAAAAAAGCTGCTATAAATACTTTTATACAAATAAGTCCTTTATCCTTTTAAAAAATCTCTTTGGGGTAGAGACATAATAGTGGTATTTCTCAATCAAAGGATGTGCACAATTTGATTGCTGTTGAACATATAGACTATCTCTTCTAAAGGGTTCCGTGATCAGGACAGACCTTCAAGGCTGCAGGATCTCAGACAAGGAAGAGATTCCTGGCAGCCAAGAAAGGAGTCACAGAGATGATTAATTGCTTGTTCTTTGTTTCAAAGAAGACCAGTGACATCACAGTGTGATGACTTCTGCATGAACTGGATTTAAGTGAGGCAAAGTTGCACAAAGCCATCAACCTGATTCTCTTTTCTTCAATCATCAAAGTCCAGTGGCAGGACAAAAGTCAAGATAGCCGGCAAAGGCCCAGGATGCAGCAGACGACCTTGGTGTCTTCAATGTCTGACCAAGCTAAGCTCTAAATGCTCCATAGCATCTATTTCAGCCATCACTAGAACAAATTGTTCTCATCTGCTGAGGAATGCTTGGGATAGACTCCCCCTCTAACTCACTTATAGGTTTGAGGCCTATTGGTTATCCCCCAACCTTGTTTAGCCTGTCCATTGAAACAGTCGTACTAGGGTATGGCTGCTGCACTTGTTACAGCTTCTTGGGGCCACAGGTGAGAGTTGGGTAAAGGTGGACACAAAGGTGAATAAGGAGCTCTGAAAAGGTGGTACTCGTTCTGGAGCATAAAGAAATAATTGGATTTGAATGGATCAATAGGTTGACTTAATTGTTTTTCTAAGTTACATAAATGAAACTGAAGTAGTTATTGGGATTCTCCAAGGAAGATTGTTATCTATGAGGCATGTACCATATACACTACCAATACAATTAATGATTAACATATTGTCCCATCTATCATTATAGCCTTATGAGAGATGCAGGGTGGGATTATTATCTCTTATAATGAAAGAACTGAGTTCTGGGGAAATAACATGCACAAGATCACAATGATGAGGCAGTGGTAGAGAAGCAGGACTCAAAACCAAGGCTTCTGATTGTAAGTCCAGGCCTACTTCTGTTACATCACACTTGCCTCCTCTACTCATGAAAGACTCAATTAACCAACAAGAATTTATTAAGTTCTATTATGCGCCAAGCCCTGTACTAAGTCACAGAAATACAAAGACAAAAGTGAAACAGTCTCTATCCTCAAGGATCTTATGAGGAAAAGACAGAAATAGAGACAGAGAGAGACATATAGGAGAGACCGGGAGATGGTGTGGGGGAAGGAGGGAGAGAGAAAAAGAGAGAAGAGGGAGAGAGGAGGAAGGAGAGTGAGAGAGAGAAGGAAAGATAGGGAGATACACAGAGACAGAGACAGATAGAGACAGAGTCAGAGAAAGAGACAGAGAGAGACAGAAAGAGAGAGAAGGAGAGGGAAGGAGGGAGAGAGAGGGAGGAAGAGGAAGAAGGAGAGAGGGGGGAAGGAAGGAGGGAGAGGGAGAGAGACAGAGTTAGAGAAAAAAGAGAGGAAGAGAGAGAGAGGGAGGGAGAGATAAGGAGGGAGAGGGAGGGAGAGATAAGGAGGGAGAGGGAGGGAGAGGAAGGGAGAGGGAGAGAGACAGACAGAGACAGAGTCAGAGAAAGAGAGAGGAGGTCCTTTGGGAAGGAGGCATTGGGGAAGGCTTCATAAAGGTGTCAATTAAGCTGAGCCTTGAGGAAAAGCAGGGATTCAAAAAAGTACAAAATTCCATCATGGGAGATTGTCAAAGCAAACCCAGAGGAACTATTAGAACATAAGCAAGCCAGTAGGTCAGTATCACTAAATGCATGGGAGAGAAGAAGGAGACTAATGTAAGGAAACTGGAAGGGAAACAAAAGTCCAGGTTATAATGAACAGGTGTTTATAATTAATTCTGGAGAAATAAAAAAAAATTATTGACTAGGGAAAGGGTCACATGGTCAGATCTGGACTTTTGCAGCTATATGGAGGAAGAATTGGAAAGAGGAGAGGCTTGAGGAAGGCAGGACAATTGGGAGGCTACTGAACTAGTCCAAGTGAGAGATGACGAGGATCTGTATTAGGGTGGTAGCTGTGTACGAGGCAGGAAGACAACAGAGAAAAAAGATATGGGAATAGAAGACCTGACAGCTGATGGGACATAATGAGAGAGAAGAATTGAGAAGATATGAATGATATTGAGGTTGTGAACCTGGGGGACTGGGAGGATGGTGGTGCCCTCAGCAGTAATAGGGAAGCTTAGTTGAGGAGTAAACTTTGGTTGGGAGTAGGGAAAGGGAACATAATAAGCTTTCTTTTGTGAGTGAAGAGAAAGTAATGTAGAAAGGGATGAAGTGAAAGGGATGATGAGACTTGACAACTGATGGGATTCAGGGTTAGAGAAAATTGAGAAATTGAAAATGACACTAAAGTTGTGAACCCACTCTAAAGGATGGAGGTGATTTTAATAGTGATATTGGTACACAAGCATTTATTAGGCACTTACTGTGTGCCTGGCATTGTGCTAGATAATATGAGCACAAAGAATCTAACAATCTCCACTTGGGAGGAGATTACATTCTAATAGGGGAGCCAAGTCATATGTACAATATAACTATTAAGTGAATAAATGTAGATACAATAAAGTAGTTAAATACAATGCAATTTAGGAGGGGAGGATACTAGCTGTTTTTCTTTTTGAAAAGGATAAGTGACATCAAAGGTGATATCTTGACTGACACATGAATTGGATTTAAGTGAGACAGTGTTGTATAAAGTCATCAAGCCTCACTCTTTCTTCCTGGGTCACTGAAGCAGCATAAAAGGCACTGACTTAGGATGCAATGAAGACCTAGGCTATTGGGGTATAGAGAAGTTCAGAAGAGAGGTGGGTTTAGAGGATGAGATAAACTCTTTTTGGGACATGTTGGGATGAAACACCTATGAGATTTTTAGCTCAAAATATCCAATAGATAATGCAGGATTGAAGCTTAGGAGAGAGATTGGTACTGAATATACAGGTCTAGAAGTCATCTGCAAAAGCTTGTGGATAGTAATGAAGTCACCAACCCGCTAGAGAAGACAAGAAGGAATGGGACTAAAATTACACATAAAGGAATTGACCTGGGCAAGGAAGAACAGCCATCTCATTGTCAGATTCTGTAGTAAAAAAAAAAAAAAAAGTAAAAAATAGAGGATCACATCAGGTTTTTAGAGATGTAGAAAAAGGAATAAAACAGTTTAAAGATGAATGACTTCTTTTCTTAATAAAGGATGAGGTGAAATACTCAGCTGAGAAACATCAGTTATGCAGGAATTGATGCAGAGTGAAGAAAGATGAACCAAATAGAACAGTACATACCAAGACCACAATGATGTAAAGGAAAACAACACTAAAATCCATCCAAATTCAAATTAAATGCAATGACCAATTGATTCCAAGAACTGATGAAATGGTGCATATTTCTGTAGTATAAACAATGGATGCCGAATCTTGTCAGGTACAGTTGTAAAGACTTTTGCTTAGCTCTGTGTTCTTGCACTGTCTCCCATAGTTGGGATGCTCTCCTTCCTTTTCTCCATTCATAGAAATCTCTGACTTCCTTAAAGTCTCAGTTCAAACACCAATTTTTTTCATAGGGCATTTCCTTGTCTCTTCAACTGCTTGTTTTGTTGTTCAGTCATTTCAGTCATGTCCTTTGTTTTGCAACGCCACTTGAAGTTTTCTTGTTAAAGACATTAGAATGTTTTGCCATTTTTTACTCCAGCTCATTTTACAGCTCAAGAAACTGAGGCAAACTGGGTGAAATGACTTGCCCAGTGTCACACAGTAGTAAGCATCTAAAGGCAAACTTGAACTCAGGTCTCCTTGACTCCAGGCCTACCACTCTATTCATTCTGCTATCTCACTGCTCTCTCAGTTCAATGTACCTTTTCCTTTGTATGTGTTTGTTTTATACATATATATATGCATATACATGCTGTGTCCAGCACCGACATGAGGAGCCAAAAGATCATTAACTTGGTCATGGAAGGAAGTGATAAAATGATCTAGATTAGATATAACAAGTCAAAACTTCTATGTCAATAGTAGTTGGCCTTAATGGAACTCATGGAGACTTACATGAACTGATGCTAAGTGAAGTGAGTAGAACCAAGAGAACACTATACACAGTAACAACAAGATTATGTGATGATCAATTCTGATGGACTTGGCTCTTTTCAAAAATGAGATGATTCAGGCCAGTTCCAATAGTCTTGTGATGAAGAGAGCCTCTACACACAGAGAGAGGATTGTGGGAACTGAGTGTGGATCACAACATAGCATTCTCTTTTTGTTATTGTTTGCTCACTTTTTTTCTTTCTCATTTTTTCTCTTTTTGAGCTGATTTTTCTTGTGCAGTATAATAAATGTGGAAAGGTGTTTAGAAAAATTGCACATGTTTAATGTATATTGGATTGCTTGCTATTTAGGGAAAGAGGAGTGAGGAGAAGGGAGGGAGAAAAATTTGGAACACAAGGTTTTGCAAGTCTGAATGTTGAAAATTATCTTTATATTATTTTGAAAATAAAAAGCTATTATTGAGTGGAACTCATTCCAATAGAAGATCACATAGACTGAGAAAAGTCTGAAAAGGAAATCTTTCTGAAAATTAAACCATTCATTCACATCTGACAAACTGAAAATGGCCTTCAGTTCCTGCAATCCCATACTGGGTGAACTGGATCATTGTGCCTCATCCCTGCTCTATTTTATGTTTAAATTGCATTCCCACCAATCGAAACTAAAGGATCAAAGATAGTCTGACCTTCAGTCTCTCCTTGTAACACATCATTGTTCATCCTTCACATCCACACAGAGACACTTTGCAATTTATGAAGTAGCTTCTAATGCAACTACTGATTATAATAAACCTGGCATTCAAGGCCCTTCACAATATGGCTCCAAACTACCTTTCCAGTTTTATCTATTATTCCCTTTCCCCTTCACACACACCATGTTCAGTCAAACTGAATTGTTTTCTTCCCAGGTTCCTGTCCTACCCTTCCCTATTTCTGTGTTTCTGAGCACATTGACTCTCCCCACCACCATGCATAGAATACAATCTGCAATTTTTTATTAAGCATTTACTATGTGCATTGGAAATATGAAGAAAAGATGAAAAGCGGTCAAAGAGCTGACATTCTACTAAAGAGGCTCTCAAATGTTAAAATATATTTACCTGATTATTTGAGGAGGATGGGAAAACACTAAAAATTTAAGGGGATTAGTGCAGGATTCTCGGAGGAATTATCATGAGATGAACTTTGAAGGAGACAGAGAGGAGGAGAAAGTGTATCTCAAGTGCAAAGGTGCAAACAGGAGATGAAATGCTGAGGTCAGAAATAATAGATAGGACAATTAGGATAGAATGTAGAGTTTATGAAGGAAAATAATTTGAAATAAACCTCCAAATTAGGTTGGAACCAGACTTGATTAGAAAAAGCTTGAAATGTCAATAGTTTATCTGAGAGCAGAAGATTCTTACCAGGGCTCTGTGAACTTTTTTTCCTTTTTAATAATTTGTTTCCTTTTTAATAATATGTATTTTGTTTTATCCAAAATCTTTATTTGGAGAAGGGGTCCATAGGCTTTATCAGACTGAGAAGGGGAATGGGGAAGCCCATGATTCAACAAATGTTAAGAGACTTTGCAAGAGGCAATATGGAATTACTGAAAGTGACCTCCCCACCAATGCCATCTTGTTCCTCCCATCCACTGTCACTTTTTCATTTTTAAAATTTCTTCAATTTAAAGTTCTCTTTCTCCTCAAGAAGGCAAGAAATACAAAACTCATTGTAAATATGCATAATCATACAAAGTGAACTCCCTCCTTAGCCAGGTCAAAGAGAAAAAGAAAAGAAAGGAAAGATGCTCCAATCTGCCCTCTAGACCATTAGCTCTCTATCTGGATGTGGATAGCAGGTTTCAGCACAAATCCTGCCATTTTCGTCACCCACTTTTAAAGTCAATTTCTTCCTTTGAGGTCCAGCTCAAATGTCACTTCTTCTATGAACTTTCATTGATCCTCCTCTCCCTCCCCCCATGAAAATGATCTTTTCCTCAATGCCCTTTTTCTCTTGCACCACTCCCTCACCATTAGATTATAGATTGTTTGAAAGTAGTATCTATGCCATATCTATTTCTGTATCTAGTGTCCAGATCAGGTTTTTAGAAAGTGATTAATCAATGTTGATGAAAAAAGTGAGTGAATACATAAAGTATTTTTTTTCATCCATTATTTCATTTGATCCTTCACAACAACATCTGATCTTCTTGTGAAGAAGGGAGAGAGGGAAAGATTGATAACCAAACAAAAGATAGAGATAATAAATAACAAAAAAGACAATTTAAGTTACATAAAATTAAAAAGCTCTTATACAAACAAAATAAATGCAGCTAAAACAAAAAGCTGTTAAACAGGAAAAAAAAACTTTGCATCAAATGTTTTTGATAAAAGTTTGGTAACCAAAATATATAAGAAATTGAAATAAATATATAAGATCCAAGAACA